>NC_052500.1:66110906-66230353 GCF_016617805.1 Bactrocera tryoni | reverse complement strand
ATTCTGTTCTCCAGGAGATTTCCTTCAAATCCTACTAGTTGTAATTGGAGGAACACGTGCTGACGAAATAAATGCTTTCTTAAAAGCATCCAATCTTTGGCCACATGTCAATAAACTAGAGCTTAAAACTAATATGATGGTTTCGTCATCTTCACGTGAGAACAGCCTATTTCCAGAGATGCTGTTAAAAGTTGGCAATGGTGAGTTAACACAAAGGAAGGGAATGATTGAGCTAGAAAACTTTTATGTTTTGATAGACAACATCCAAAAGTTAGTCAACAATGTCTATCCTGACATTGATAACATAAGTTATAAGACAACATCTTGGTTTAAAGTAAAAGCAATTCTGTCACCAACTAAGTAACAAGTAGATAAGTTAAATAACATGATTCTTTCAAAGATTGATGCGCCGACGAAAATATTCTACTCGGTCGTTACTGTTCTCGATTCGAAAGAAGCTGTCCATTTTCCTATAAAATTTCTAAACTCTTTGAACCCGTCTGGACTCTCTCCTCACAAAATGGTGATGAAATTATGTGGTTCTGTTATGTTATTAAGAAACCTGAATCCACCTAAACTTTGCAATGGCAAGCGTTTGCTGATAAAATCACTGAAAACTTTCATAAAAGAGTGAATACTCACAGGATGTGCTACCGGAGAAGAGTATTGATTCCCCAAATCCTTCTGATACCATCGGATTCACCCTTCCAATTTAAACGTTTACAGTTTTCGGTGAAGACATCTTTTGCAATGACCATTAATAAATCACAGGGTCAAACCATCAACGTTGCAGGCTTATGTAGTTTTAAGTGTTTACTGTTTTTCACATGGCTAACTGTATGTCGCTCTTTCAAAACTAACCTCTAGAGAAAACATGTTTGTATAGTCTATTGACAAAAAAGCTGTGAACGTTGTTTATAAAGACATTCTGTAATACTTGTATATTAATTGTTGTAAAATTACAAAAAAAAAAATAGGTAAAAATGTAGTGTATGAATTTAGATATTCCAAAGACAGTAGAAAATCTTCATGGTATAGGGAAAGAGGAATTGTCTTACTCCAAATTTAACGCGTGTAGTCCACAGCCAGTAATGAGGCGAAAGCTCTGTGCAAAGTGGTACCTCGCAAATTCATAATCTAACAAAAACAACGAATTGCTGATTGTCCTCGGTGCTCATTTTGCCTCTTTCCCACTTAGCAAACCTCTTTTTAGAAAATCCTGGAAATAGGTATATGCGGGCTAGCTAAAGTTATGAGTATAACATGTTCTGTAATTACACCCTGAACAGGGTCTGTCTGTATATATACGAACTAGTTCCTCAGTTTTTAAGATATCGTTTTGATTAATTTTGTAAACGTCATTTTCTCTTCAAGAAGCTGCTCATTTATCGGAACTGCCGATATCGGACCACTATAACATATAGCTACCATACAAACTGAACGATCGGAATCAAGTTCTTGTATGGAAAACTTTTGCTTTTGACAAGATATATTCACGAAATTTGGTATAGTAGATTATTTTCTGAGGCAACAATGTAGTCTCCGAAGAAATTGTTTAGATCGGCTCACTATAGCATATAGCTGCCATACAAACCGAACGATCGGAATAAAGGGCTTGTATGGAAAACTTTCGCATTTGACGTGGTATTTTCAAAAAATTTGAAATGGATTACTGCTTAAGTTGTAATTGTTTATAATCTCCGAAAAAATTGTTCAGATCGGATTAATATAGCATATAACTTCCATACAAACTGGACACATAGTTACTAAAAGAAATGCACCTTTGAAGGGTATATTAGCTTCCGTGCAGCCGAAGTTAACGTTTTTTCTTGTTTTCGTTGAGATAACTCAAATATTGGCCGATATATGTAGTCACCAATAAGACGAATAAGAAAATGTTTATACTATTAGATATGTGAAGGCTCAGGAAAGTATTGACTCGAATTTTGATTGGCACACTGGCCGATCTTTGGTCAAAAGCCAACTATTGATACTGGAGTCAATATAATCAGTACCCAGGGGCTTGAACAGCTTTTGTTCAATTTGGACACTTGTTGGTCTTAAGGTGGCATATTCTGAAGTTATTATTCATCCAAAGTTTCATACTATTATATTAATTTGATCTTGAATTGTATACTGGAAAGTAGAAGAACCAAATGGAGTTTAAAATTCTGCAATATGGAAAGTAGGCGTAGGTATTGTCCGATTTCGCTCATTTTCACAATGTGACATAGGAATATGAGTGGAATGCCGCGTAGTAAATCGTTGGATCCCGAGATATGGGATTTCACCAAAAAGTGGGCCACGCTCATCGTCCAATTTTCTCTCCGGCTCTCATAAAGCCTTCTCAAACCATCGCGGAGGTAATATTTATTGTCTCTGACGTAAGTAGTTATTAATTTTTTGCGCTTTTGGTAGTTTTAACAGAACTGTTATACGGGGAGTGAACGGGCTTATCATCCGATTTCATCTATTTTCAACGAATTCGTATTTTTTTGTACTAAGGTACTCACATACCAAGTTTCATCGAGATATCTCAATTTTTACTCAACAGCTTGGACGGACGGACTGACAAACAGACAGTCAACCGGATTTCATCTTTTCTCGTCATCCTATTTATTTATATACATAACGTTAGGTGAACAAAACTATAATGCTCTGTAGCAACAGGTATAAAATGAAAGGAGTGTTTCTAATTGTTTGACCACCTATCTGCACAAAATATAACGATTTTCGTGGTTCTATCATACCTAATCCTAGAAAAAATTATAAAGTTATTTTATAGTTGGAAATGTTTCCACGGTACAAATGGCGGGTGTATGTAATTTTCGGCTGCTCCCGAACTCCTTCCTTACTTACAGTTCTATATTTTGATTGCTTTTGAAAATATTCAATATTCTTCTAAATACTACAACAATTTTTATTTTATTATTTTGAGAATCCTTGCAATTAAAAGAATTCAATTTCTTCAAAATTTTTTCATTTAAAAGTTTCAGATATAGTTTTTAGCTAAAATCAGTAAAAATGAAAATATAAAATTTTACAATTCACTTACTTATTAATTTGACCTTTAACAGTTGAATGCCTTGTTATATTTATTTATATATTTACTAAATATTTAGCTATAAATATGTGTGTCGTGTCATGTGAATTGTAAAATTCATACCTGGTTCCAGTAATGACGGTAAAATTGCATAAATTTGTACACAGAAATATACAAACACACATGCACATGCACACACATTTACAGCCTGCCAAAGCAATGATTGTCCGTGAATTTACTTTCATATTGCACACACATTACAGCCTACAAACACATGCAAAAGCATATATACTCATGCAAGTGTATACTAATGCTAGTCATACATTAGGGTGGGCCAAAAAAATATAATATAGAAAAAAAGCTCTATAAACACAGAAAAAAATATTCCTTCAATACAGAATTTTTAGCTTTACTTTAAAAGCTGTCGGAGAACCGATGGATGACTAATCCCGCGATCGCACTACGAATTCTTGAAGCCATAAAAACATAACTTCTGCTTTCGATCTTATAAGTCAGCAAAGCGCCTTGTGGCTAATAAAAATTAGCTCAGGCGTTTAATTTCTATTCCCATCCGCTCAATGGGTTACCGGAAAATGTAAGCTCCCAAGTGTTTAAGCCTTACAGCATAGACGCCGATAGAGCAGTGGTATTGTAGAGCTCCCACAACTTGAGCAAAGAGCTCTATGGCACTTACGATTGGCAAAGAGCTATATGGATCACTTACGATTGATCGTGGGTCAAAATGGTCTTACAACAGCACATGAACCGAAGTTGGCCTAGCGCTGGTCAGGCTTCCGAGAAGCCCAACTATCTAAGTGAAGATCACAGGAGAGGAAGGAAGCACCGACCCGTTCCCATTCTACTGATAGCGAGGCTAGGGTGCCTTTCTGCCGCAAAGCTAAGAAGCTAGCAATCAGCTTTACAGTTACCTGCGATTTCGTTGTGGGCTTGCACCCTTACTAGTCTTAACACAAAGGGACTCGGTACCATTGATAATAGGGTTAGGCATTCCTTTAGCTGCTCTAAATGCACGGTTAGTGAGCTGGTATCGCTGCTCTGCTCTAAATGTGAATAGTAACTTCTCTGAAGTGTGCTGTACTCCGGAGCAGTAAGTCTACCGCTACCTTAACGACAACAACTTCGGCTTAAAAAACACTACAATATTCAGAAAGCCTGAAACAGAAGTTGGTAGATAATTCCTGACAATGTACCCCTCCACCAAACTTTGCCCAAGCTTTCATCTACTCGTTAAGAAGCTTACTGCTCCTCTTCTTTCGAACGGCTTCCACCCACCCACAGCTACCTCGCAGGTATATGAGCGAAGAAAAAGCTGCCAGAATTTGGTTTGACGATCCATGATCCGAAAGAGCCAGTGCAAACTCAAAACGTGCGGGGATTTCCGAATGCTCAGATTTTTGAACCGTTTAGGGTACAATTTTTTATATTGCGGATTTTTGCAGAGCATAAAACTTCTTTAAAAATCTATGTCAGAGGTATTCTTTTTTTCAATTAAAAATTCATACAATCCTCGTTATATTTCCAGTTTAGAAAACAAAGATAAAATATTACGAAAGGACTTTTTCGACTATACAATATTAATTAACGAAAAGTCTAAATTATTGTTTTTTTTATTCTCCATTAAGATCTACAAACTTTTCCACGTGTTTGACCCAATTGTCGAAGTACTTTTGCCAATCTGGTTTTTTTTTTTCAGTCACAATGCTCATGAAATATTAAATGTATGCTGGCCTGTAGTTGTCTTACGGGGCCTTTGGCGATAGCATTAATAGTATCCGAAATAGCAATCGATTTTGGACGAGTTTCACGAAATTCGTCTCAAAGTGATGTACAACCTTAAATGAGTTCACCATACCATCCATAAGCACTGGTCCTGGATGGAGCATCATCGCCAAAAAACTCAATGAAGTTCATCGATGCACTGTTGCTAAGTTCTGAGTATGCGTATCAGCTGTTTATAAATTTGCTGAATGACAGTTCGGAGTATTGTACAAAAACGTTTTGCCAAAAAAACTAGTAAGATTTGAGAGAGCGAAGCAGTTGCTTCGCTTGGCCGAAAGGGGTCAAATTCCAAACATTATGTTTTCTGACGAAAAAATTTTTCCAACTGAGCAATACGTAAACTCTCAAAACGATAGGCTTTACTTGACCGACTGTTCAGACAAGAATCTAAGTCATCGGTTGGCCACCAGGGGGCAGCACCCGCCACAAATAATGGTTTGGGCCGCTGTCACCGCAGATGGGCGCTCTCCAAATGTTTTCATCGAGCCTGGCGTCAAAAAAAATGCGACATATTATCAGGAAAGTGTTCTGGAGACCGCTTTGAAGCCGTGGGCAAACAAACATTTCGGTCGCAAACTATGGACGTTTCAACAAGACTCAGCACCGTCTCACAAAGCGCGAGTGAACCAAGAATGGCTGAAAAAAAACGTAAAACGAACTTCAATTCGACCAAACAATGGCTCTCGAGTTCACCAGATGCGAATGCAATGAATTATTCTCTCTGAGATGATGATCTGATGTGGGCAAGTCACATTCGGGAAGCCTGCGATTCGTTTTTGACCGTCTCAAGACCATAGTTAAGGCAAAAGGTGATCATATCGGGCAAAAGTGATTATTTTCACACATTTTGTACTTTGAAATAAATAAAAATAACTATCCAAACCGAATTTATGGCTTTTTTAATTGGTTACACTTCGAGTGTCACTCTGTATCAAAAATGTCAAACTTTATTATAAATTAAATAAAAGTTTTTGTAAAAATTTTAAAAGTAAAAATCGAATTTTATTTTAAATTCTCTTCTAAGTATTAAGTTTAGTCAGATTTATCTTAGAGTTTGTAAATAAATACCGCCATTGAACAGCAAAAGAGTGGAAAAGAGTAGTATACTTTTCTGATGAAAACAAGATAAATAGGGTTTCTTCAGTTAGAAAAACGTATGTCCGTAGGCTTCGATGCAAGGGGTTAGACCATAAATGCACTAGGCCAACTTTAAAATATGGTGGCGACGGTATGGTAGTTTGGGGAGCCATGTTGTGGCGAGGTGTTGGACCTATTTATAAAATTGATGGGCGGATGGACCAGTTCAAATACATGTTCATCATGGTGAACATAATGTTACCATACGCTGATGACAATGTGCCCATAATATGGATTTATCAGCAAGATAACGACCCGAAACGTACTACATCTGGTACAAAGCAATGGTTTCAGGAAAATGTGGTGACTCTATTAGACTGGCCTTCATGGCAGCCCGGACTCAAGACCAATGGAAAATCTTTGGACACATTTGTAGAAAATAGTTCGTTCCCATAAAGTTGAAAATTATACGAAAAGGTTAAACAAGAACGGAATCATAACCAAAGAACATTTGCAAAAGTTTGGTGGAGTCAATGCCTCGTAAAATAAACGATTTTTCAGGAATCGATCTTCAGTAGTCGGTAGTTGATTAAGAGTCGATACTTGACATTCGAAAAATCGAATACTTTACGTGTAAGAACTTTGATACCAAGTCGGTAGAATCGGAATCAGAGTTTACCATCCCTACCGGCAGCCATCGCAGTGCACATATAATAATGTACATATTTGCATATATTTTCCTATACATATGCATATGTATGCCAGTGTCTACCTCGTGTGCCTCATATGGTTGTAAATACACAGCAAATGGATTTAAACGCTTTTGTTGTGCCGGTATATTACTTAAGTAATTGCTTCCAAGCTGCATAAATGCAGCATGTGCGGCCTTGCAGCTTAACCGACGCCACTAAGATAGGCTCAGTAGCAGCACATGCATGTGCAACGTCAGGAGCTTGTGTTAATTTTGCGAACGCACACACATACATATGGACATATGCAAACATTAATGTGCTTAACAGTCATCTTATTTAACCTTAAGTATCCGCACAAGTTAGTGCATAGGTAGATAGTAGTAGTGCCCAGTTTATACCCACTCTAAATACACCTTCAAATCGGTTGATGCACTCAAACTGGCATTTTCAATTACACACATGCTTAGCTGATAAATTGAGGCCTACTTGCAGGCGAATCATACACGCACACACTTACATACCGCATAAATACATTAACATAAGCGGCGTACATGCATTTGGGTACGCCTGAAATGCATTTGGCATTACGGAAAGTCAGTGGAAATTCGCTGTCGAATTCCGTCTAAGCAAATTGTTGTCCAAAGCGCGCACATACTTACATACATATGTATGTACATACTAAACACTACTACATGTCACTAAAATGCTTATATAAATATAAGCGTTTACAATATGTCTATATTGTTGTTTATTTATTGCATGCTTATTGATATTCGGTCTTGTTAATGTAACATAAATTCCTTCAATGCACCGATTTCACAGGTGACTGTGTCCTGTCTGGCCGGTTGCCTCGAAATGCATAAATGTTAAACTGTGTTTAATGGGGTCAGCTTAAATTGCGTTTGATTTAATTGAAAATGGCAGATATTCATTGATTTCGATATGCATAAATACACACATATATACATACATACATACACATATACTCTCATACATGCATACTTGTATGTATTTACAATTAAAGCTTAGTATGCACTGTTATTCTAAATTGTAATTTGTTAATTGGAAACATATTTTCATCTAAAGTGTCGTCTCTGCAAATAAATCTAACTGAGTAATGTGCTGTTGTAAGCCCCAAAGTTATAGCGAAATTTAATGGAAAATGTGTAAGAAATTATGCCTCAAGTAGGTCTAAGTAATTGTGATTTAAAGCCTTGGAAGAAGGTATTAACACACATTTTAATTAATTATAATTAGTTAACTTAATTTTAGTTTAATTTGAGGTCCTGATGTTAGCCGAGATCATCGAATTCCAAATTTCCACTAAAAAATTGAAATCAATAACAAGTAAGGACAGACTAAATTCAGTTGAAAAGAAGCATTTCTATTCTCAGACAGATAACTCACATATTAGCTGATGTATTTGATATGAAGTCAACCGAAAGTTGCAACATCTCTATGTTAGATACACAGCCGTTGACAGCTAATTAGAAACGCGACTTATTTTGAAGTAAATTTTTTTTTTTTTATTTCAATGCCATTGTAACTAGTTAACATAAAATAAACTAACGAACAATTTGTTTTGCTTAATGTATAATACAAAATAATTAGTGGTGCTCTGCGTATAAATTGCAGAGAATCTGGTTACTGTATAAGGTGATACGGTTTTTTGCGCTTAAGCCTTTTTTTCCATTCACTTCGAGTGACAAGAGCCCTGTCTTCAGTGTTCACATGGTCAGAAAGTCTTTCCATATGAGACTTTGCACATTTTTTAATTGATGCAGCAACTGAGTCAATTCCGAGATCGCGTTCAAGATTGTGACTGCGAACATACCAAGGCGCATTGACGGCGCATCTTTAAAACTTTGTTTTGAAATCGCTGGATTTGTGCAACAATGCTAGGGCTTGAACAGCCCCAAAGTTGTATCCCATAAGTCCAAACTGGTCTGAACACCTGCTTGTAGACTACAATTTTGTTATATGTGGATAATGCAGAGTTTCTACCCAATAGCCAATACAAGTTTCTGAATTTTATTTCTAATTCTTCTTTTTTCTTTTTGACATGTGCACTCCATCTAAGTTTTGTGTCCAGGGTCATGCCTAGGTATTTCGCGGTATTGTGATATGGTATTTGCATACCGTTTAAGTACAGAGGCATATATCTAGTATTGTTGTATGTGAAATCAATGTGTACTGATTTAGTCTCGTTTAATTTTATTCGCCATTTAGCTGTCCACTCAAATATTTTGTTTAAATGTTCCTGCAATATTGCAATTGATGCAGTTTGTGTTTTGCCGACACACAGAACCGCAGTATCATCTGCAAATGTTGCTGTAATACAATTGTCGTCATGTGGTAGATCGCACGTAAAGAGTAGGTAAAGAATGGGTCCTAACACACTACCCTGAGGAACACCAGCCTTTATTTCCTTTAAATCAGAGTACATATCTCCATGTTTAATTCGAAAAAAACGGTCCGAAAGGTGTGATTTTAAAATATTGTAATATTTTTTTGGTAAAAGCATTTTAATTTTGTTTAGGAGCTCGCCATGGCAAACTTTATCAAAGGCTTTAGACACATCGAGAAAAGGGGCCGAGCAAACTTTTTTGTCTTCGAATGCATTTTCAATGACTCGAGTTATTCTATGTACTTGGTCAATAGTGGAGTGATTTTTTCGAAAGCCAAACTGATGCGCTGGTATCAGCTTCCTCTCTTCAATTATGTTGTCAATACGTACAGCAAGCAATTTTTCCAATAGTTTTGAGAGTATTGGCAGGAGATATTTCATGCGCTGGCTTACCAGGTTTATTGAACATAATCACCTCTGCAGTTTTCCAATAAATGGATTTGAGGATTTATGGTAGCATTCATTATGGCAGTAATTTTATATATAACGTTGTGAGGAAGCTGTTTTAATATTTCACTGGTAATAAGATGAAACCCGGGTGATTTCTTAGACTTCAGAGGAATAGAGGAATTTCTGTATAATTCTCGTAAGTATGAGTTTCCATTTCTGCTGCATTGGATGTGTCATATGGTTTGAAGACACCTTGAAGGTATGCCGAAAAAACATTTGCTTTCTCGATATCGCTCTTGGCCCATGTCTGGTCTGCTTTTCTGATTGGATGATGCTGAGTTACGGGTCGAGAAAATTTTTTTGTACACTTCCAAAGTGAATAATCATTCCTATGGTCGTTAGATAAACTTTTCAGATAATTGCTTAGGGTTAAATTTTTAAATGCCTTTATCTTATTGGTATATTAATATATTTTAAACCACAACTTTGAAACACACGCTTACCAGAAATCAATAATATTATTATTAATAAAAATTAACACCTTGAGGAATTTTAATTCTTTAAACAACTGTTTCTAATTAGCTGTCGCACTTAATGCACCTACTATATCGTATCGTATTTACTATTTGGAAAAAAAGTAAAAGAACTTTAGCTTCACAACTACAAAACAGCGTGAATTTAGTAGTAAATAGAGTAACACGAACAATGCAAGACTTTTAGGAATATAAATAACGGTATATAAAAATTTTTTATCACTATACTCATCAGCCACCTACAAAAAATTATTATTTCTACTTAGCTGTCAACGGCTGTATGTATGTAGGGCTAAGGAAACTCCGACTCAGCCCATTTGTAACACACAGGCATACTAATTCTCAGATAAGGATTGTACTCCACAGTTACAAGCTTCCACAATATCACTAAAAAATCGGGGTTGTGACTTTAACCTTACGGCTATATACTGTCCACCTCGTTTCAAAGTTACAGAAAGCGAATTTAAAGACTTTTTTGGAACACTAGTTCAAAGATTTCTGGCAGGTGGAGATTACAACGCAAAACACACGTACTGAGGCTAACGTCTTCTTAATCCGAAAGCACGACAGTTGTACTAAACTATTATGAATAAGCATAATAAGCTGGATATAATATCTCCTGTTAAGCCGACATACTGGCCCAGTGATAGAAAAAAAATACCAGACTTAATAGATTTTGTTGCAGTCAAAAATATAGATAGATCGCTTATGACAGCTGAAACATGTACAAACTTATCATCTCCTGTACTAATAAAGTTATACGAACAGCCTATGATATTTGAGCCAAAAGTTTCTCTAACATCACATAAAACTAACTGGTTGAAGTATAGAAAATATATCAGCAGCCACACATCAATATTGATTGCAAAATAATTACAAGAAGAGACATTGATGAAAATATAAGAGAATTTAATGACGTAATAACTAATGCAGCTGTACTGGCAACACCAAAAAGAAACAATAAACCAGTTGGATTTTGAAAGCTCACAAATAATAAAATATAGAAACTTGTAAATGAGAAAAGGCGAGCTAGGCGTGAATGCCAGTTAAATCGCTATCCTTCAACTCTGCTTCAACTGAAATCTGCTGTACGAAAGTTAAAAAAAGCGCTTAAATACGAGGAAGAACACAACACTGAAAATTACATAAGGAAACTATGTGCAAATTCTAGCAAGCAAAACTCCCTTGGAAAGCCACAAAAGTCTTTCAAGTCACCAGTTGATTCCAACATGCCTCTAAGACAGTTGAATGGTAGTTGGGCACGTAGTGTTGAGGATAAGGCAAATTGCTTTGCAAATCAACTAGAAAAGGTATTTCAATCCAATTGCCCAAGGAACAACTTAAAGTTGCCGCATACGAGTCGCTTGTTCCTATTAGAACTTCTACTTCTGATGGTATTAGAATAATAAAAGAACTCTACCCAAAAAAGTCACCAGGACATGATAGTATTACCCTAAAAATGCTAATTGAACTAGCAAATATTGCCGCAGAAGTGCCTTTTTTGCTCTACAATGCAATTCTTAATCTCGGATACTATCCTAATTCATGGCAAAAGTCGCAGATTATCTTGATAGATAAACATGAGAAAGACTTAACACAGCCAGCTTCATACAGACCAATCAGTCTTCTAGCCTGTCTTTCTAAACTATTAGAAAAAGTGAAACTATTAAAGATGACTCCTCTCCTCCACGAAAATAATATAATACCTACGCACCAATTCGGGTTTCGTGAGAAACACAGCACGATAGAGCAAGTAAATAGGATTACTAACGAAATAAGAAAAGCATTGGAGCACAGAGAGTACTGTTCAGCTATACGAGTATTTCTAGACGAGGCTCAGGCGTTTGATAAGGTGTGGTATGAAGACCTTTTATATAAGATTAAAAACACTCTACCTTTAGAATTGTATAAAACATTGGAGTCTTATTTAAAAAATAGAAAATTTATGGTAAAAGTGGTAGATTTCATATCTGATGAACGACAGATAAGGGCTGGTGTATCAGAGGGCAGTTTTTAGGGCCAATGCTATACATTATATGTAGTAAGAATCAGTTCTATTTTAGTATTATTACCTTTATTTCAGTTATTTAATCGTTTCTTTTATTCTCGTTTTACATTGGTATTTTACAATGATAGATAAAATATTTTACACATATAAACACTGTATATCTACATATGTAGTAATAGTTAATTCATTTAATGCTGGCTGTTCAACGTTCAATCTTCAACTGCCGTTTTTCTTGCAACTCGTTCGTCAGGTTCCTTCAACATTGTCAGGGTTGTATTGTTAAGTATTGTTTAAGTATTTTAGGTCTTTCGTCCACTGCGGTGTTGCCGTCCTACATTCGGCCCTCCTGACGCCTCATTCGGCTCGAATGATGACTCAGGTTGAACCGAAGGCTCCCATTTTTTCATGTATTCCGCAATAGAAGTTGTACGGCCGGGGCCTTCGTGATCGCCTACTTTCACTACCTCATACCTACCATGTGCCAAAACTTTGCTTACTTTATATGGACCTAGAAATTTCCGCTTTAATTTTAATCCCGAACCAAACTGTGTGCGCTTAATCTCGACTAACTCGTTTGTCCGGTATTTCGTCTCTTCCTTTCTGTTTTTATTGAATGATTTACGATTTTCTTCTTGTATTTTCCTAATATTTGATTGTGCTGCTTTACGCACATTCTCACGTTCCTCGTCTAACTCTTTTATATTTGCTTCTTCTAATAATTCGCTCAATCTAGGGTCAGAACCTACTCGCATCTCAACTCCGGTTAATAACTTGAAAGGTGTAAACTTTGTACTCCTAGGAGGAGTATTGTTTATTGTCTGCTGAATACGCTATATATGTTTATACCAATGACCTGGACCTTCTAAACACAGCTTAGACAACATCGGAATGATAATTCTATGGATGCGCTCCACCTGGCCATTCCCGCGGGGTACACCAGTCGCAATGACAAGATGTTCAATCCCTTCTTTCTCGTAGTATTCCTTAAAAGAGTTTGACGTGAACGCTGCACCTCGGTCGGATATAATGCGTTTCGGATTTCCAAACACTGAAGCCTGTCGGCTAAGCCGCTCTATAACAATATCTGCTGCCGTATTCTAGTGTCTAGTCGGATAGAGCCAGACGAACTTTGAAAACCCATCAACCACGACAAATATGTAACTATGTGACTTAGCGGTATGTTCCATTGGACCTATATGATCGACATGGTAGGTCCCTAAAGGTCTGTCTGCCTTGTCTATTGGTGTAAGGAATCCTTCTTTTTCCCCGACTTACTTTCACTCACAATACATTCTACGCAACTACGAACTACATTCGTGACTTTAGCGGTTATCTGCGGAATATAGAAAGATTTCTCAACTGCATCTTTAGTTTTGTTAATTGAGAAATGAGCCTGCCGGTGTGCCATTGTAATTATTTCGTTCTCCATAGACGATGGAACGACTACAAGTTCCTTAATGGGATCTTTGAAGAGAATTCCTCGCTTGAGATAAAAATCTTCATAACTATTCTGCTCTAACACTGCACATACCGCTTTAACCCAGTGGTCTCCCTGCTGAGCTTGTTTCAACCTATGTATCAGGGAGTCTTCTAACATAAGACAGGACACCCTACTTAGTGCGTCCACATGTCTCATTTTTGACCCACTGCGGTGTTCTATCTCATAGTTATAGTCCTGCAGAAACATAGCCCAGCGAGATACTCTTAGCGGAATATCCCGTTTCTGCATTGTACATGCAAACGCGTTACAATCCGTCACGATCTTAAATTTTATACCCATTAGGTATACTCGCCACTTTTTGAGAGCCTCTACAATCGCTAAAACTTCATGCTCGTAAGAGTGGTACCTTTCTTCAGCCGGTTTACACCTACGGCTCATGAATTGAACAGGATGAAATTCCTGATCATCCGTGTCCTTTTGCATTAAAACAGCTCCGTGTCCGTAAATACAGGCATCCGCGTGCACTTCAGTGATTGCTTTAGGGTCGTACAGCTTTAAAACAGGGGCTTTCATCAGAGCCATTTTTAACTGCTGGAAGGCAGTCAGCTCCTCGTCCCCCACTTTGAATTTTGAATCTTTCCTCAAAAGGTCAGTAAGTGGTTTCGCTACCACTGCGTAACCTTGTATAAACCTTCGGAAATAAGATGTCAAACCGAGAAAGCGCTGTAACGACTTCTTATCGTGTGGCATAGGAAATTTCGCCACGGCTTGAGTTTTTGCTTCCGACGGTGCTATGGTACCGTTCTCTAAAATATACCCTAAAAAGTCTACTCTACGCACGAGAATCCTACACTTGTTCCACTTTATTTTTAGGTTGTACTCCGACGCTCTATTTAGAACACGTTCCAGCTTTTGGACGCCCTCATTCAAATCCTTAGCGGTAGTAATGAAGTCATCCATGTAGCCCACAACTGTTCCATCCTGGATCATGTCTTTTAAAACAGCAAATACAAAACGCGAAAATACAGCAGGCGAGTTTGAGATTCCAAACGGAACATTACAAAATTCAAACTGATCGTTATGTGTGACGAAAGCTGTATATTTCCTTGAGCTCCTCTCAACAGGAACATGGAAAAACCCGTTAGCTAAATCCAGAGTCGTAAAAATTTTAGCTCCCTGTAATCTTTCAATAACATCGTCTAAAAGGGGCATCGGAAAATTATCTCGTACGATCTTAGTATTTAACCGCCTGTAGTCGCAACAGAGTCGCTTACTACCGTCCTTTTTAGACACTAGCACAATAGCCGATGCATATTCTGACGAACTACGCTGAACGATCTTCGACGATCGACGACTTTTTTGTCAGCGTATGACATGCGCCTAGGCCGTTCATAAATTGGAATATCATCCGTCAATAAAATTTTCATTTCTATTGGAGATTCCCTCGTCTTTTTTGGCTTATAACGGGTAATCAACTCTTTGACCCTATTCACATTGTTTACCCGCAAATGTGACAAGTCAACTTCCGGCTCGCTAACGTCACATTTTCCCACTATACAACACAAATCTTTGAACTCTTCTAGCACATCAACCTTCAGCTGTTTCGTTGCGTCCACTAATTCCCTATTGCGTAAATCAGAATTTGTTAACGTAGTAATGCTTTGTGATGTACTATCTACCTCATCTTTAACCGTCTTTGCCTTGAATTCCGCCAAATCTTCCGATACAATCAAGTTTACATATTTGAGTATACTATTACCGACTATTGCTGAGTAATGCATATCACGTTCACGCACAGCGTGGAATGTAACTTCAAGTTGCAAATTATCAACATGAACTGGAATGGTAAAACTACCTATAGTATCAAGGATACCACCACTAATACCTCTTAGCCGACGTTTATCGTTATTCAATTCAATATCTTCTCCCAACATGAGCAAGATGTCGTTACGTATTAAACAAAGGTCACAACCGGTATCGATTAATGCCGAAAAGGTTATACCCTTGCATGTCAAGTCCTTGAAAATGCACCTACCAATTTCGCTAACTTTTGGGACTAGGTCCTCTTCCAATGTATTTACACTACCTTTCTCGGTTTTCACTGAAGCTTGTTTATCTCGACAATCGGCCGCACGATGGCCTAGTTGCCCACACTTAAAACATTTAGGCTGTGCCTGATTACAATCTTTTGCTATATGAGAAACATTACCACATTTAAAGCATCGTTTAAATTTTCCTTTCTCTGAGTCCTGATTAGCTGTCGTTACTGATTTGGGAGTTGTTTGATTTAAGCTTGAGCTGGTCACTTGCTGGCGACCAGATCGCACTTTCTCATACACACGTATTTGCTCTTTCAACTCTGGTATGGTTTTTGCCTGATAAAGGTTGATTTTGTTTTGTCGTGAATCAGGAATACCCTCTACGAAATATTCAATTAAACTCATATCGTCAAGTTTAATTGCCTTTCCCAACTCCATGAGACTATAAAGATACTCTTTGTAATCTTCATTGTTACGCTTTCGACGATTTCGTAGCGTACGGTGAACCTCGATGGACGATACTGTAATACCAAACTCAGATTTCAATGCCTGCGCTAACATATCAAAACTAGTAATTCCTCGCTGACTTCGTATGAAAAGTTTTGCTGCACCCTTAAGCAGCTGTTTAGCATATATAAATTTCTGCAATGGATTCCAATGAACTGCCTCAGCATTTTCATTAAATTCGTCTAACCAATCCTCGACCGACAAAGAACCCGAACCGCTAAAAGACGTTAATGAGTCTGCAATATCGCGCAAAGTAAATGGCGTACGACTAAGTGTTTGGTAATGGACTTCACTTGGTGGTGAAGTGCCAGCGTCGCTATACTCGGAGCCCTCGTCAACGTCATCATAGCCTCAACAGTCAGGCCATAATGCTCAAAAAGTCTGTCTTGTAAGGTCATCTTTCGTCCTGTAGTCGGCAGCCCTAACGCAATTAATTTGGCTTTCAAATCATTTACATTTAATTTTAAAATTTCGCTTCTTTCCATCGTGGAATTTACACAGCCAGTTACAATTCAATTTCAAATTATTTAAAAGTTATCAATAGTAATGTAAAAATAGTTACACAAAATATCTTATAAAATAATTTGTCTTATTCGCATAAAAGTAGTTTAATTAAATCATACAGCAACTTATTAGGTCGATTTTGCTTTTGCAATTGTGCATAAGGCTTAATACTACTTTAACAATTCAGCTCAGCTATCAAAGTATAAAGCTCTCTTGTGTACAAAATTTCATCACTCAAATTTTCTTCTTCTGTGTTGCTTAC
The DNA here is from genome assembly GCF_016617805.1 of Bactrocera tryoni. Taxonomy (NCBI): domain Eukaryota; kingdom Metazoa; phylum Arthropoda; class Insecta; order Diptera; family Tephritidae; genus Bactrocera; species Bactrocera tryoni. The sequence goes on along the minus strand of NC_052500.1, from coordinate 66,213,650 downwards.
AAGCAATCAAAATAAACTTTCAACATCTTAAGAATGTCAAGAAAAATGAGAAAGATAATGACTTAGCTATCAGTTACAATTCAAATTTTCATTCTATTTCTTTTGCTCTTACTACTTTTCTATACTACTCGTACTCATCTGTGGTTCAGCTTGTCCAATTTCAATTCCACTGCTTCGCCAAATAATGTTTCGTTGCCATTTTCCAATAAGAATTTTTCGATGTTTCAGCTACACTTCTTCGGCCAGTATTACAGCCTAGCAACGAGTAGATGATACGATGCCAACAATTTCACGAAGATTTTTGAATCAACGGAAAATTATCTCGCAAGTACAGCGAGTGTTGAACCAACAACAATTTGCTTTTGTGCTTTCAGCCTTTTCCACACAAATATTCATTAGCGCTATTCGGCCACCGCCACACCAGCGCAGTATTCGCCAACAACAATTGTTTATGCTTTTCAGTTTCTGCGGCAACACACGTTTAGTACGCTAGCGCTATCCGGCCTCTGCCACGCCAGTACTCGTTCGTTTCAGCCTCAACCACACAAGACAAAACTTGTTCACTTGCAATATTCAGCTATCGTCAAGCAAGAATTTGCACACAATTTGTTGATGTCTTTCTCCACACAAAATATTAAATGTTTTTCGATTAGTGCACTTGCATATTCTTTATGCCAGTATAGCAATATCAACGTCTTTGTTTTTTGGTTGGCCACTGGCACACACACACACAACTGTTCGCGTTAAGCTCACTCCACACCTGACACCAATTTGTAGTAAGAATCAGTTCTATTTTAGTATTATTACCTTTATTTCAGTTATTTAATCGTTTCTTTTATTCTCGTTTTACATTGGTATTTTACAATGATAGATAAAATATTTTACACATATAAACACTGTATATCTACATTTGTAGTAATAGTTAATTCATTTAATGCTGGCTGTTCAACGTTCAATCTTCAACTGCCGTTTTTCTTGCAACTCGTTCGTCAGGTTCCTTCAACATTGTCAGGGTTGTATTGTTAAGTATTGTTTAAGTATTTTGGGTCTTTCGTCCACTGCGGTGTTGCCGTCCTACATTATATATACAGCAGATCTTCCAACTGCTAACAATGTATTTACTTCAACTTTTGCCGACGACAGAGCTATAGTGATCAGTAACAAATGCCACGTAATAGCATCAAGAATATTAGCCGAGCACTTAAGGTTTGTCGAAGAATGGCTAACCAACTGGCGTATAAATGTATATGAATAAATGTGAATGAAGACCAAAATTGTGTCCGGCAATAAAAATGAACAATATTTTAGTACCCCCAAGCGAATGAGGTAACTTATCTTGGTATTCAGCTAGATAGAAGACTTACATGGAGAAAACACATATCTAATAAAATAACTTGCATGAAGATAAGAGCTGCAAATTTAAATTGGCTTTTAAATAAAAACTCCAAACTTAGTCTAGACAACAAAGTGTTTTTATATAATGCGGTCATAAAGCCGATTTCGATGTATGGCATTCAACTGTGTGGTAAGACCTGTGCAACTAATATTGATATAATACAAAGGTTCCAATCAAAAAATGCTTAGAACAATCACGTGTTCACCATGGTATATGCGTAATGCAAATATCCATAAAGACCTTGGTATTTCTATGGTAAGGAAAGAAGTAGAAGACAGCAGAATTAAATATACATATATCTAAACTACGAGATCACCCAAACCCTTTGGCTAATGCTTTGATACATTCCTGCGATCAAACACACCTTAAAAGATGAGATATGCCCGCGTACTAAGGAGCAACGTATCACCAAAACAGCTCAATCACTTGCTTGAGCGTGTGTAGTTTTTAAGTAGATTTAAGATTTTATAACTTATTGTTAGGCGTTTAAAAAAAAAAGCAGATTCAATAAATAAAAAGATATTGAAAAAAAAAGGATTGTCTCTGAATTTCAGTTATTATAATATCTCAAACATTGACCGATATTTTCGGCAAAAAGTCAGCTATAGGCATTATGATCCTAATAATGGTTTGTCAAAAAAGTCTTGCGGTATTTTTATTGAATTTTTTTATATTGAAATTGAAATGAATTTTTGATGACTCATGCCCAGCTCTTGATGCTACGACTGCTCTCTCTCTTTCGACCAATTCAGCGATTTTATCGCAATTTTCGGTGACAGGCCTTCCGGAGCGTGGTGCATCTTCGACCACCTCTACACCAGAACGAAAACGTTGAAACCATCGTTGTGCGGTGGAAATGGAAACTGTATCGGGTCCATAAACTGCACAAATTTTATTGGCGGCTTGAGATGCATTTTTGCCTTTATCGTAGTAGTACTGTAAAATATGCCGTATTTTCTCTTTATCTTGCTCCATGTTTGCGACGCTATAACTCACGAACGACTTAAAAGAAACGACAATCAATCAAACACGTGTTAGCGCGTGAAATGAGCTTTCCAAATAGGTATAGCATGACCCGATGCGACGAATAAAACTAGAACTATGCGCTTTCAGCGCCAACTAGCGAAAATACCGCAAGACTTTTTTGACAACCTAATACATATCGTGTACGCAGAGGCTTGAACAGTTTTGGTTCGAGTTGAGAAAATTTTAGTCAAATGCCCTATTTGTGCAAAGTTTTATCCTGGCATACTTATTGATTCCTCATTTGTATACTGAAAAGTGACAGTTTCAAATGGAATTTAAAATTGTGTTATATGGCAACTAGATGTGTCTGTAGTCTAATTTCACTCATTTTCACACTGTAACAAAAGAATGTCAAAGGAATGTCGCCTACCAGTTTTGCTTTAAGTTGGTTGGGCGGGTCTCGTGGTATGTGATTTCACCTTATAGTGAGCAGTGCCACGTCCTTTATCCAATTTTGACTGCGGCTCCTTTACAGCTCTCTCCTACCATCATGGGGGTAAAATCCATATTAAAACACACTTAACAGTAAAACACATTTTATATATACACTGATCATAGCGACCCTTCAACTTTTCGATACCATTTCTATGCACTTGCAAACAGTTGCTACAGAGTATAATTGTTTTGTTCACCTAACAGTTGGTTGTATCACCTAAAACTAAGGGAGGTAGATATGGGGTTATATATATATAAATGAACAGGATGACGAGAAAAGTAGAAATCGGTGACCGTCTGACTGTCTGCCTATCGGTCCGTCAATGCAACCTGCCACTTGAGTAAAACAGGTTTCTTGGTAAAAAAAATTACGAGTTCGTATAGTCCGCAATCGAACCACTGCCACGCCACAAAACGCCATTAACCGAGAACCTGTAAAATGCCATAACTAATTAAAATGTAGAACTCTCTAAGGGGATCGCAGTAGCAAGGGGCACCTGTGGGCTAAAGATTTTGAAAAAATTAACGTGACCCCGCCCTCTAATTGGTTAAATGTCTTAAACCACTTAAGGGGGTATTCTGGTCTAGAAGCATGAATTTCAGGTAATTTTTAAAGTGTCGTAAAAAAAGGCAATTAATATTTTTACTATCCTTTTTTTATTAGTTATTTGTTAATTTTAGAAGAGTACAGAAAAAAATTAAAAAATAAAAAAGGAAAATTTTCAAAAATTATGAGCTGACGAAGTGGGGGGTCTCTAAAAATTTCCACGTGACCATACCCCTGATTTCAACCTCCTCCTAGTTATCTGAAACCAAAAAAAAAGATTATTAATCCAGAATAATGTGTAATGGAAAAGTGGGAAACAATTTTTTTCACAAAATGGCGACTGCTTGAAAAAAAGTTTTTTTGGATCACTTTTTCTGCCTATTTCGAATATTTTTAAAATAATAAAAATAAAAATTTGGGGATGGGGCTGGTTCCAACCATAGACAAGCCTATAAAGAAGACTCCATAAAAATTTCAAGTAAATCGGTTCAGTAGAACCGGAGAAATCGTGGGTATCGTTCCGAAAAAGTTAGTTTTGAGAAAAATTCGTTTAAAGTTTCGCGTAATGTCTTTTGTTCGATTAGTTCCAGCCAAACTAGTTTGGATGCCGGGTCAGAAAAATGCCTATATCTCCGAAAATAATTTGAATTTTGAAAAATCCTCTTGTACACATATTCTTGAATAGTTAAACTTTGAAAAAAAAATCGATTTTTTTTAAATTTCTAGACCAGAATACCCCCTTAAGCTACAATGACAAAATTCGCACAGAAAAAATCCCGTAAGGACCCCCAGTAAAAATTAAGGTAACCGCGCGCACACGCCATATAACGGTACTGTTAAAAACTACTAAAAGTGCTATAAACCAATAACTAAATACGCCAGAAACATAAAATTTTACAATCGAGATGGTAAGAGTGTCGGGAGCCGGGGTTAAAATTGGACAAGGAGCGTTGCACCGCCCACTTTTCGGTGACATCCCATATTTCGGGACCCGGGAAACTTTGCACAAAGTCTTCGAACTTCCGGGTGACTTTATTATTTATGAGTTATCTCAATGAAAATTATAGAACATGTTTTGCTCTGCTGATAAGACTTCAGAGTGATATGATGGTGAGTCATGGTTCATCCATTTTCACAAATTTATGCAAAAACTCGAGATAGTTTGCTCAAACATCTCCAAAAACCGCACCCAATCATCAACTCGTCATTGTTTTTGGTTAAAGGTGATCTTGCGCGACACCCATTTTGCACAGAGCTTTCATATTCCCAAATATTCGTAAATGATATGATATACACGTTGAGTTGATATCTTTAGCGTGCTAGCTATCTCGAACAACTTCACTTTAATGTCATGCAAAATTATTTTGTAGACATTTTTCATCTTTTCGTCGGTAAAAAAACACTTTTGGGTGCCTGTGGCGTTCACCGTCTTCGGTCGGTGCTCATTTCATCCCGTCTAAACTTAGCACGCCAATCCTTGATAGTTGATTTTCCTCGATCAGTGTCCAGAAACTCGTCGTCAAGCTAAGTTTTTGCTTCAATTGTATTTTCCTTCAAAAAGGAATATTTTATCTAACCACAAAAATCTCTTTTATCAATTTTTTTCACACAAAAATAATAACAAAAGTGGCTTCACTTAAAATGATAATTCAAAAAGTGATCATCCGACGACTGTCAAATTTATTCCCTCGTCTTTTGAAGGTTAGGGCTAACTAAAAATCGTACGTATTTAATTCAAGTAACGCCATCTATATGTCAGACCGAGGCTCTCTATTTGACTTGTTTATTATTATATGGCCTTTGATTTGGTAACTTTCCTCAGAAATATAGAAAATTTGGGTCTTTTTTGTCTTCCCATATATTTCAGTTACTTATTTTGAATGGCATATTTTTTTCTTAAATTTCTGTTATATATAAAAAGGCATAAATGAATAATATGAATATTTATTTTTCACATTCAAACTCTGTGAAAAACTGTAATAAATATTACATAAATATTTTTTCTCGCATGAACACTATTCCACCATTCCACCCAGCCGCCTTGCGCTAAATCACACTATCAGCAACTAAAGTTACCACTACCACAATTTCTTTCGGCTCTCAGTGTTGGAAAGCTCTCATACAATAAACTCACCAAAAATATCTCTTTGGTAATTGTGTTAACCACATGTTCAACTCATTAGCTGAATGTGCAAATGAAGAGCGAAAATGTGCTCTTTTCAAATGTTATAAAGGTGGAGTTGAAAATCGCGTTTGTGGTAGAATTTTACTGCAAGATAGTTGAATTTGGTGACTTTGAATTCGCAGTTTTCGCACAGACAGTTAAAATTTGAATTGCCAATTGGTGAATTGGTGAAGTTAAGAAGATACTCGTAATAATGCTAAAGACAGACATTTGCTTTGTGCTGCTTAGTACAAAATGTACTATAGATCTTTTTGGCATAAAAAAAGTTGTAGTATTTACTATATCTTCATAGAATCGTAAAATTCTTTTTTCAAAATTCTTTTTGAGTTCTGAGAACAATTTTTTTTTTTATTTTAATTAATGAAACATCGTGTAAACATATGTATAAACAATGTGTCTCCAAAATTTTTAATACTCTTGATACAATACTCTTAATTTTTAAAATGCTCTGATATTGATCAGATTAAAATCTATATACTTACTTGTATATAAAAGAAAGTTGTGTTAGTTACACCATTTATAACTCCAGAACGGCTGAACCCATTTGACTGAAAATTGGTGGGGAGGTAGCTTAGAACCAGGGTAAGGACATAGGATACCTTTTATCTCTTTATATCAAAATTAAATACAACTCATAAATACAAAAATTATATTTCAAATCATAAACATATGTTCAAAATTCGTGTTTGTAGGAATCATTTGAATATATGCGTATAATTTTAAACAGATTCTTCCTCAAAAATAATACAATTGCTAAGTATTTGGAATAGTGGAAAAGAACTGCAACCAAATACGCAGTGAAATAAATTATAACTGGCTCAGTAATCAGTCGTTGAGTCTGTATTATAGCACGTGCATCCCAAAAGATTGATGTCATAACCTTTCCAGCCGACTTTTTCGTCTTTCCACGCCTGAGAACCGGTTCATCATGTGCAGTCCACTAGAATGACTGTCGATTGGACTGCAGTGGAAAATGATGGAGCTATGTTTCTATTGTCACACACCGACGCCAAAATTCGGTTTTATTACGATTAAAAAGCACTCAAACACTTTTCAGAATCAGTAATTCTTTTTTTTTTTATTGGATTATGAACTTGCAAGGCACCCACTTTGCACAGAGCTTTCGCCTCTTTAAGCTTAGCAAATATATTGTCATCAGTGGATTTCCCTGAGCCCAAATTCAACAGTATTTTCCCCCAAAAAGCTATGCTTTATAACAAACGAAATGCTTTATGATCAATTAAACTAACACAAGTTGCTTCACAAAAATGCTATATCTCATTAAATAATAGTTATAATCCAACTAATAGAAATCATATGGATGGTAGTAGTATGTATCAGCCACAGTGAAGCGTGGACGGGTCCTCTAGTAATAAATAATTGTACCCAGAACCCGTCTTTAGAGGAACTGTTGAGTTTGGATTTTACAATTGCCATTGGACATTTTCAAAAATTCGTTATTCATATTCAGTTAATAGGAGAATACGAGTGAAGTGTTCAGCTCTACTTTTTAGATATTCTTCATCTTAAAACTCTAGACCACGTGCTTTAAAGGAGGACCGATTCATACGTATTTGAATTTGATGATAGCGTAGTAGTACTTGTGAAACCGGTTAATATTAGATCGAGCCTTTCCAAGTCGATGGCATGATTTGGAATACTTTAAAATTAGAATTTTTGTTTTCGGAGAGTAAAACATTTATGGGATTTAAATGGACTAAATAATAAAGATCACGTAATAAAACAAATAGCCAAGAAATTTGGACTCAACATCCAGGCCTACCTCCCTTCCCGTTTCGATTCAATGCGGTTACCTAAACATGACACTTGACGTAACAATAGATATGCTAACGAAATCCAATGTTCCTAAATGCCCTACAGATACATGCAGGTCGTTGCAGCTTCGAAAGTTGGAGCCCTACCAAAGTCTGCGAAGCTTTTGAGGCCCAGTCCATCGCTTCATACATGATTATCGGTCGCATGAACATGGTGTACAACCACCTAACGATCCTGGGCCTGCAGTCCCAGAATTTTCGAGCTATTCGTTTGCACACCATCACTGCTTTAGTCGCCTTTACCAAGGTCAACATGCTGCTTCCACCGCAAAGTGGAATGCAGTGTGAGACCAAGATATTAATATTGGTATCTCTACCTCTCTTTCCCCTAGTTAAGGTGCCTGAGGCCGGGCAGAGACCTACGTCTCGTGGTGATCGGTGATCGTCTTAGAGGAGTCGATGTTTCACTCAATTCCACTACACGACTCTTTTGCCAAGTTGAAATCTCTTTGTATTAAGTCACAGAGAGTGTACTCAAATTTATTAGGCAAGTGTTAGAGAGATAACAAGAGCGCTCGACAACTTTACCGAGTCCTTTGAACGAATTCGGGTGATATCTTAGGTATCAAACGCGTTCTTGCTTGACTCGTCCCGAAAAAGCTAATTTTTTTTAAAACAGAGTGCCGTAAACAGAGTCTTAGGACAAGTTTGATCCATTGATTGATGAATAATTAGATAATTTGCATTTTATTTACTTTTACTATTTTGTCACACTGTGTAAAGAACATGCAGAAATTTGATAGTGATCGTATTTTCCCTCTTTAGCAAATACTCAAACCAATTTAAGAAATGTTGTTTAATGAAAGATACGTTTAAAGACAAACTGATTGAACAGAGCGGCTACAATTAATAAGGTTGTAACTCAAAAACTATTTCCGATATCGATTAAAAGTTTTGGTATGTTGTTTTTTCAAGAGATAGCCTATCCAAATCTGAAAAAAAATCATATTTTTCTGCTAAGAAGTAGTAAAAATCAAAAATAAGCTAAAAAAAAGTTTAGAATAGCTTGGAAAATCATTGCTAATTCATTATTAATCGTTTAAGGATCATAATATTAATGTATTTTTGTATAAATCCATTTGACACACGTGCCCCTAATAACCCAATAATCCTGCAAATATTTCTAGTTTGCTATTTTGACTGAATAACTGAGTCACGCACCTACGAACGCATTTAATTTGGTATGCGTGAAAGTGTTAGCGTCATCATTATCACCATCAGTGTAATCTTACATGTATTTCCACTTATTTTTAATTATCAAAATTAATCCCCAATTGACAGCAGAATGGCTGCTCATAAGTTAGCATTTAGCATTTGGTGTTGTTGGCGCACATACGTGCATATTTAACCTGAAAGTGTGAAGAGGTGGAAAATTCTTTGAAATACATGACAACCTCAAATTGTGGATAAAAATGTTACTATGTGCATATGTATGTGTATATGTAAATATGTACCATATGTATATGTACATATATATGTATACATATATGCATATGTTTCTAGTATGCAAATCGCAATCCCGCCACTGCGCCAATGGGACCAACTGGTGGCAAACAAGAGTGGAAGTGATGCAAGCAAATATGTAAGCAGATCACAATAAAGTGGCGAGGGTGACATGTAACGGCAAGTATTTTGCAAATATATATATGCAAGAAACTAATTTGTTAAATATGCATATAAAAGTTGCGACTTATTTGCTTCGACATGTACTTATGCTGATGTAAAACTGCTGCTTGCTAATGTTGCAGTTGATGACATGTGTGTTGAGTGCTTGACTCTCTTCGCTAAAGCACCTGATGTTGCAACTTGACAATGTGTACATGTTTTAAGCTCAGCTTATTTCCCTAATGCTAAAGGTAACACCAATTATTGACAGCATTTCAATATTTAGTATTTAGTGTTATTTTTATCTGCCAAGAAGCGAAAAGTTTTTTCTCGTTAAGTCAAATATAGAGAGACTTATTTAATATGAACATTGATATATAAGTAGGATCAATATTTTCCACGATAATCATAAGTTTAGCTAATAGTTCAATCAGTCATATCTTTAAGACCAAAGAGCCGTCGAGTCTTTTGTAAATCAAGAAGGGTTTTTAAGGGGCAAATTTTTCGAACAACAATTTTTCACAACAATTTAGATTACAACGATTGAGAAAGTTAGTTCGTCGCCTCTAAAAGGACGGAGCCATTTGTGGAAGTTCACGCAAGTTAGGAAAGTTCTCTGAGCGTCATTCACTTGGTTGGTGTGGCCAGAAATGATTGCTTAATGTATGGCTCACGTCTTAGACCAAGTATCCACTGAGTAGTTAAAAAAACATCCGTTTAAAAGCGAGCTTAAGAGAGAAGGCAAAACATCTCTTTGGTTTTGGACCCACCACATAAAACCAAAAACACAATGAAAATATCAAAATAGCCTCGGACGAGAGAGTCTTCTTTAAAAGATAAGTCAGTAAGAATTTCTCAAGAGAGTTTTTGATTTTTAATAATACCATAGCTCTACTAAACAAAAATATTATTTGGTTGCCTAGAATTTGTTAGCCAATTGAGATGTTTGCAAGTGTCCAGAAGACGAAATTTTCCTTTAAAGTACAAGGTGCTTTCCAAAGGGACTTTTACAAAACAGAACAAATCATTTTTTCGGCAAAATCAATTTATTTTATTCAAAATAGTCTCCTTCTACTTCAATACAGCTTTTTGCACGGTTCAAAAGCATGTCGAATGACTGTTTTAGCTCTTTGGCCGGTATGGTCGCCAATATGCTGGTGCAAGCCTTTTGAATGGCCTCTAAGTCTGCATAACGTTTTCTTTTCATGAGCAAATACATTTTTCCGAAAAGAAAGAAGTCGCACGGTGCCATATCAGGTGAATACGGGGAATGGTTAATGGTTAAAATGTGATTTTTGATTAAATAATCGGTCACAAGCGTCGATTGATTAGACGGATTCTGAGTCAATTTGTGCAGAACAAACCGCGCACACACCTTTCGTAAGCCCAAATGTTCGATAAAAATCCGATAAATCGATGTTTTGGAGAGTTCAATTCCATTTCCAAGAATTTCAATGCTGATTTCGGCTTTTTGATGAATTCACGCATAGTTTCGGTGCAATTTCCGATGATCACGGATTTTGATTGGTCCACATGTTGATCGTCATTTATATCCTTACGACCACTTTGAAAACGTTGAAACCACTCGTGCACTTTTCTACGTAGTAGGCAATCATCGCCATAAACTTGTTTCATCAATTGAAACGTTTCGGTAAAAGTTTTACCAATTGTAAAACAAAATTTAATATTGGCTGTTTGTTCGAAGCTCATTTTCGCACCGATAACACAAACATACTGATACTTAAAACGCAATAACTTCACTTTCAATCTATGAAATGTCATGAAATTCTCACTGGACAATCGATAAAGATAGCAGATTCTAACGCACCAGACGGCGTCACCAGGGGGCGCTAGATTCAAAAAGTCCGTTGGAATGCACCTTGTGTATTCACGAAATTTGGTTTAGATTATTTTCTAAGGCAACAATGTAATCTCCGAAGCAAGTTTTCAGATCGGTTAACCTTAGCATATAGCTGCCATACAAACTGAAAAAATCGTTACTATAAGAAATACACCTGTGAAGGGTATATTAGCTTCGGTGCAGCCGAAGTTAACGTTTTTTCTTGTTTTTTTTAACTTAGACGCAATATCTTTAGTATAAAATTAATCAGACTTATAAGATACTTTGGCTTAACTCCGGACGTTTATTGTATTGTCAAAAAACTCACATTATAAGTATTATCCAATACTTTTTCATCGATTTCTGAGCCTGGATCAAATAAGTTAGCTGATCAAGCTTATATTTGTGGAGATATAAATAATCTCAATTTAAAATCCAGGTCAGTTGTGATGCCCAGAACTTGTACTTATACGTATGGATCAAAGAAGCCCTCGCATATCGCCCTGAACTTGCCTCAAATTTGTTGAAGTGACTATTTCTCCTCGTGAAAATTTGACTGCCGAGATGCTTCAAGCACAGTGAAAAACTGAACAATGGAGAAGAAAGTGTCTAGATGCTTTCTCTATGTAACATTGGCATTTTAAGGCATTACAGCCTGATAAACCTTTCTAATAGCACGTAGTTCTATAGACGTTTCATTATAGATGGATCGATGTAATTTAATAATATTGCTAATGAGATCATATAATCTTTAGCCAGTTTTGAGCGCACTGTCAGTGAAATTCCTGGTCAGAGCAGTATGGAAGCTTAACCGGTAGTAGTTTCGGCAAAGAGCTCTGACCGGAGAAATAATTCTGGTGCCTTGAAGAGCAGTCGCCCTAGAAGTTCACTTCAACTTGCTGAGCACATTGTGCTGATTGTAGTTTAATACCCCAATGCGAGCAAAACTCACCCTTTGTTAGTTTAATGTGAGATTGCATTGCAACCAGGTACTGAACGCAAAGTTCAGCAATGTTTTTAGATGAACCTAGAACACTATCAAGGTGGTTGATGTGCCCAACAAAGATTTCCAGAACACTGATCAACGCATTGATTTGAGCGCCGTGGGGTACTATGGGAGTAAATGCAACTCCGTGAAGAAAACCGCACTTTGGAGTAGTACATTTACTGCTACCTTGATGGCTGACACTTTTGCTCAAACCGCAATAACGGCTGGCAGTCTGAAGCAATAGTTGGTTGAAAGCTTCCCATAGAAGACATCTCCTTATCCACATCTCCATCCACTCTTATTCTTCAACCTCGATCCATCCTTAAAAGACCCACTGTACTTTTTCTCAAACGCTTCCGTCCCACACACAGTTTTCCCGTAGGTATGTGCGCGCAGAAGGCTTCATGACGTAGTTGACCAGACGAAGTTGCTGTGTATTTCGTAAAGTCCGGGATCCGTAATGTACCCGGTTTTCCGGAGCCTGATATACATATGTATCTTGCATCAACCAGTTATGTCCATGGATTACAATGAAAACCTCATATCGTTGATAGCGTTTGTTCAGTACTTTTTGCCAAATATTAAGATAATTTGTACTTGTGAACCACCCTTTATATATACATATATACATATGCTGTTATTTAGTGGGCATTCCTATAGTGTACTATGCCATCTTTCAAACACGTAACTACTAACAACTCACATTCGCACCTCCAAGCATTCACCTACAATAACTTCTCTTCCCTACATACCTCTAAATAAGTTTCTTTTACACTCTGCGAATGTATTATTCAACTGTGCTCGTGTTGCAGTCGGCGATGTACCAGGCCATCATACGCCATAGCAACTAACAATACAACAATATATGCACGCATTGCAATTCCAGCGACGATAATTTTCAGCGCACAATTTCTCGCGTCTATTGGGCAAACGTGTGTAAGCAACAAAAACAAAATTGTTGCATTGTGCATCTTAAGTTGCTGCGTAAGAAAATATGTATAGATATACTTGTATGTATATGCTTGGCTTTTGAATTATATATTTATATGTATCGTAAGTAAGCGCTGGAGGTTAAATTCTTATAAGTAAGTGAAAACATGAATATGTATAAAGCATCTCTTAACTACATTCGTGTGATTTCAAAATTTTTACGTTTCAGTACAATTATTTGAAGCTAACTATAACATTTTCCTATCTTTCTGGCATATTGTCGATTTTATCCCAAAAAAAAAACTGTTCCAGCTTGTGGGTCAGGATTGAAACAAATCAATTTTTCAGACACTATTCAGTGGTGAACCGTAATCCCGAGCTGACATCCTCAAATAAATTGAACAAATTGTAGTCAGAAGGAGCAAGGTCTGAACTATAAGATAGGTGAGCGGACATTTCACAACCATTGCTTTCCAAATAGTTTTCAAACAGTCTAGCGTGAAGCCTAGCATTGCCATGATGGAAAAATTTTGGTCTCATGTCTAGTCGCAAATACCTGGCATTTTTCGGCAATCGCTCGCTTCAATTTTATGAGCTCCCCAAAAATGGTGCCACGCCCTTTTCATCTACGAAATACAAAGCATTATCTTGACGTTATGGACTTTCGTCTTTTCTTTTGATTTGGCAGATTGATCAGGTTTCATATATGCATTTTTTAGCTTGAGATTGTCTTAATTAGTCCTTTATTGATTACCAGTTACAATTCGATGCTAAAACGTCTTCTTTTTTTTGTAGCTTTACTAACATGAAAAATCGACTTCCTACGACTCTTGGCTTCAATTCATATGACACACAGTTTCCCTGTTTTTGAATGTATTTGGCTGCTTTTAAACGTTTTGAAACTACTCCTTGAGTGACTTCCAAAGATTTTTCGAGCTCTTGTCACAATATTCATCGAGTAATAATGTTTTACGATTTATTCTTTGCTTCAAAATAGGCCTCAGTTTCGGCGACTAATTCTTCATTTGACGAAAATTTCTTCCCAGCGAGCTTATTTTTTTTAGATCTGAGAACAGGATATAGCCGCTGTGGACCAGATCTGGAGAATACGGTTAATGAGGAAGCAATTCGAAGGTCAATTCATTGATTTTTGCCATCATTTTCACTGACTTGTAACACGGTGCTTTATCTTGGTGAAACAGCAAATGCGGCCGTTTTTCGATTATTTCGTCCTTCAAAGATCCACAAATGCTATGTAGTAGTTGCTGTTGATGATACTTCCTTTTTCAAGGCAGTCAATAAAAATTATGCCAGCGCATGCCATCCCTAAATAATGCAATTCCTTAATCTTGCCAGCCGACTGTTTCCTTTCTCACGGTTTTGGAGGAGGTTCATCGTGTTCAGTCTACTTGCCGGACTGTCGATTGGACTTCGGAGTGAGATGATGGAGCCATGTTTCTCCCATTGTCACATATCGACTCAAAAACTGGGGTTTATTATGCTTGACATCTCCAAAAACTGCTTCGAATCGTCAACTCGTCGTTGTTTTGGATCAAATATTTGTGAATAATATGATGTACACGTTCAGCTAATACTTTCAGACTACCAGCTATCTCGAAGAAATTCACTTTACGGTCATCCAAATTATTTTTTGGACTTTTTTTGTGTTAACGACATTGACTACCTCTTTTGGGTGACCACTACAAATGCTTCAAGTGGGGCAGGGGTATTCTAAGAGATAATATAGGTGCATATTTCTCACTAAGAAATTTTACCAATACTATATAAGGTCGTTCTGATATAATCTGCCCTAATGCTGGTTGTAAAAAACTATCTGATATTTGGGTGGGTTTTTGAATATATTTTTCTCAATGTTACCGTGTAAAAGAAATTACCCTCATAATAAGTCCCTTTTTTAGACCTTTGGCTACAATAGGATACCACTAGTTTCTTCATAAGACAGTTCGGTATAAAAATATCACAAATGCCATTGCTCACATCTTCCTTTGAGACTAGTCGCGAACTCATAGCAGACTTATCACTTAAATTGTTGGGTACCCTATGTCTTTTATCTCGCTATATGTATTTCCTTGCGTACGCTTTACATTTCTTTCGGAAGATTACTGAATACTAAAAAATAAAACTTTATTATTTTGAGAAAGCTTTACAAAGCTCATTTAGAAAAAGCTGTATGGGAAATTGTGCATGACATTTCGAAAGCTTGCATAACTTACATAGCCATTTCCGGTTTGCACGAAATTTTAAAAGCTTTTAATGTGATTTTACATTGTCTTCCAAACTGTTAAATATAAATTTGAAAAGTTATTAAACTATTAAATTATTTTATTGGAAGTTATAAGTCCAATTATCCTTTCGCTTCGAACGAAGCCACTGGACCTTTTCCGTGGATTTTTTAATAAATGGGTGAAATTGGAACAGAAGCAGGCTTCTTCTGTAGTAATCCATACACAGAATGCAGCTTCAAACTAACTGACGAGCTTCCATCTGGAGACACAATTCCCCTAAGTTGCCCAGACCATTCAGTTCATTCAAGGGTTGTTTGAAGCGCACTCTGAACGAACACCTCAAGTCTTGAAGCACAGATAATGCAGGGCATACTATAAAGTTGCTGTGGAGTAGTTTTGATGGTGGACAGACCAAAAAACTCTTACTTGTAGGCAAAAATAAGCTTAGCGTCGTTGTAATGGTCATTACAAAGCACCTACCCTTAAGATACCATCTTTAGAAAATCAGAAAAGTGGATTCGGCGGAATACAAGGCTTGGGCGGATGATAATGAGACGTTAGCACATTATCTATGTGAATGCTCAGCCTTAAATGGCATCAAGAGGCTCCCAATTCTCCAACTTAAGGAACATTGGGCAGCTAGAATGGAAAAGAATCAGCCTTTTAACCAAATCGACTGAATTCCTGGATAAAGCGTAGGCCCAAGAGCGCAATGGCAAAATGCGGGCCTGAGTGCGGCCCGGCCTGCAGTCCGGCGCTTATGCGTCTCTCTTTTCAACCAACCAACAAAGGTTGAAGCATCCTGACAGTCACATCTTCTGCGAACCAGGCAAATTGATATTAGACAGCTTAACTAATTTGTGGCCGCTTTCTCGAT
This sequence comes from Bactrocera tryoni, assembly GCF_016617805.1. Classification (NCBI taxonomy): domain Eukaryota; kingdom Metazoa; phylum Arthropoda; class Insecta; order Diptera; family Tephritidae; genus Bactrocera; species Bactrocera tryoni. The sequence goes on along the minus strand of NC_052500.1, from coordinate 66,197,740 downwards.
ATGTGACGATCCACATCCACGATCCGATTTTGATTCATACAAGTGTACTTAGGAGTCCTAGGCAACAGAACAGATCGGCGTTTTTAGCCCTTCAAGCAGGGTCAAGCTACGAATATAAGCCTGATTACCTAAGATAACCCTCTCCGAATTGCTAGAAATACATAAGCATACACAATTTCAGCTCTAATAAAAGCGCAAATATATAAACAGTAATATTTACATATGATATAAGAACTATGTAATTAGATCCTTAACAGGTTGGAAAGTTGTTCGAGAGCCTATGAAGACAAATATGTATAACGATCAGCTTAGCAATTCTCGAATCGTTGGAAAAAATGGGATCTTCCAGCAAGTTTCTGCTCCAGCACACTAGGCAAAAACCACTCAGCAGCGGCTTAAAATATACATACCTGGTTTCACAGCTGCAGGTGATTGACCGTGGAAGTCCAGATTTAAATCCATCTTTGATTTGGGCAGCGTCGTCAATACCAATAGCAACTATGCAGGCTGCTATTGATCAATGGTCGAATCGTTTGAGGCTAGTGTGAAAGTAAAACTTTAACATTTCGAATAGAATAGTAGACTGCTCATTTAATGTATACTCTAATAAACAAAATTAATATTATTAAAAAATGTACTAGCAAAAAATAGCAAGACTTTTTTCATAATTTTAAAATTCTTAATATGTGACCTGGTCTACGAAAAGGGAGCTAACGTGCGAAAAGTTATGACTTTTTGGATTCTATTACGTGAAAAAGCCGAATCAATCGAAAAATCCGAATCAACTAAAAAGTGAAAATTGATTTTTTGACACCTAAGTCCCCTTTCCGTAGACCAGGTCATATATATTCTAATGTTTAATGTCTTCAATTGAGTCAAAACTGTATCCCCGGAGCGGTCATTTGAGTTTTCTAAATATTGGTTGAAATTTTGGCGAAAAATCAATGCAGTATGCGACGATGTATTATCGTGGTTCAAAAACCAAGAGTTGTCGGCCCATAATTCCAATCCCTGTTTACGAGTAGCTTCGCGCAAACGACGCTTAACACTCAAATATTATCCCTTGTTGTCAGTGTGGCCAGTTGGAAGGGATTCGGAGAGCACCACACCTTTATAACCGAAGAAAACTTGTTTTTTGACCTACTTTGTCCTCTTTTTTTCAGCTTCGGCTTACCTTTACCACGATTTTCGACGAATTGATCGTTAGTTTCCGGGTCGTAAGCATATATCCAGGACACATCGCTAGTAATAATACATTTCATTCGGAAAGGTTTGTTTCATAGACGTTAACACGACGCTGCTTTCCGAAAAAATTTTGTGATTTTGGAAACAATCGTGCTTTCATTTCTCTTAGGCGCAAATTATGTTTCAAAATGTTTTTTCACTGATCCCTGACCATTAAGCGTCGATTCTCTAGTCATCAATGCATTCTCAAGTCTCTTTGAATAATTTGTACCAATCAAAATCACTTGCACGCCGCAAACTACTATTATCACCTAAGGTTTTTTCCAACATTCTGAACGTTTCGGCACCAGAAAGTGGTTTACGCACACAAAATTTAATGGAACTTCTTTGTTGAATAATTTCACGCATCGTAAAAATAGCAGCATGCACTTTATGTATTTCAGAAAGACAAACGTATACTAAACACCAATGACTATTTTGACGTGACAGTTTGCACAGATATACTAACCCAGTCATAGCGACATAGAAAAGAAGTATTTCGACGAATGAGTTTTCGCGCTAAATTTAAATGAAAAAGTCTTATTACTTTTTGCCCGATGTAGTGTGTTAGTTTAATTTTTATAACGGCCTGAACTTGTAAAAGAACTTATGACAGTATATTTGTACCAAACACCTCGCCTTTTATTATTAATAAAACTAATAATTATTTTTTTTTTTATTTATTTTTTTTTTTATTATTTATTTTTTATTGTGTTTTTGTATTTTTTCTTGTTTTTCTATATCCCATCCTGCCTGTGTGTGTTATTGTGGGTATTGGTCTGCTTTGTTGTAATTGGTTTGTTGTGTTTGCTATGTTCGTAGCGATCCTTAATATATTTAAGTTATTATTTTTGTTATTTCATATTTATTATTTAGTTATCATTTAGATTCTTCCATTACTTTTAGTGGCTTTTTAAAAAAATTACAGTAATAATATTATTTTTAATAATCAAGCATTACACTTTCATTCACTCACAGATTTTCTTTTATTTCTAGTATTTTATTTTACTTCTAGTGTGTATGTATGTATGTATTTTTTAATTTTAATTCCATAAATTTCTGCTTAACAATTTCCTTCACACGCGCAATTTTTTGTTAGCGTTTTTTCAGCAAATTCCACAGTTAGTTTGTTGTTGCTTTAGTAATAATATTTTAATTTGATTATAATCAATATTTTATTTTATTGATTAGCTGCTTTATGTTACATAATTAACTGTATATTGCATATATATGTATATGTGTTTATATACATACATATTTATATATGTACATATATAAATTAATATATGATTTCGATTTGCGTCGTTTACATTTAATGTTAGTGAGTATGCATTTGCTGTGTGTGTTTATTGGTTGGTTATGGGTGTGACAGCTGACAGCTGCGATATTTGTCAGCTGTTGCGTTGTTTTTTATTTTGTGTATATTGTTGTGGTAATTTGTTGATAACTTTTGAACATCTTGTATTTTTAGTTCTTTTCATAAATATTTTTGTTATTTTTATTGCAATATTATTTTTAAATACAAGTTTCACTTAAGTACTTCAGTATTGATTATCCGAGTAGTGAGGAGTTCAATTTTATGTTAATTTTTGTATTTATAAGTACTCTTATTTTATTCTAAAATATATCATAGGCTTTATAGTACATACATATTTACTTAATTCACATACACACGTACATATAAATATATTTAATTTGTTTGCTTACTAAATGCTACTAAAGCAGATAATTAAACACTGTTTTGTGCTTTATTTACTAAAATAAAATATTTTTTTAACATTATTTATAAATTTTATAAAAGTAAATAATTGCTAAGAAAAGGCATATTTTTAATATTTCGCGCATAAAAAAAGAATATTTTAAAAAATTAATAATTTTTGTAATTAATATTTTATATAAATATTTTTTAAATATTTTGTTATAAATAATTTTAAATATATTCTTCCGATCTAATTTTTTTAATCGTTTTATATAAACTATTTAAAACTGTTTAAAAATTTTCTTTCTAATTTTATGAAAAAAAATATTTATGATTTAAAAACAAAAGCATATGTATATTTCTTAATATTTTTCACAAAAAATATATATAAAATTAATAGATTTTATATTTAATATTTCATATAAATATTTATAAAACTAATATTTTACATGAATATTTATCAAACTAATATTTTATATAGGTAAATATTTTTAAAATCAAAATATTTTATTTAAATATATTTTAAATATTTTGTGATAATTATTTTTAAATTATCTTACATAACCATTTTTAAATTATTATTTAGAACATTTTGTATTAATTTAATAAAAATGAATAATTTTTAATGAAAATCATATTTTTATTTATATTTTTTACAAAACAGAAAAAAAACAATTATGTCATATAAGCACTTTAAAACTATTTTTGAAAAGTTTTTTTGTTAGTTTTTTAAAATGAATAATTTTTCATTTCATTTCTATTTTTCGCAAAGAAAAAGTTACAAAATTAATATTTTATATAAATATTTATAAAACTTATATTTTATATAAATATGTTTTGAAATTAAAATATTTTTTATTATTTTGTTGCAAATATTTTTTCAGTTTGTGATAAATGATTTTTCAATTATTTATTATTTTGTTGCAAATATTTTTTCAATTTGTGATAAATATTTTTAAATTATCTCATGTAAACCTTTTAAAACAATTTTTAAACCACTTTTTATTAATTTTATGAAAATAAATAATTTTTAATGAAAAGCATATTTTTATTTCTATTTTTCGCAAAACAAAACAAAAAATATTTTATATAAATATATATGTATGTAATTAATATTTTGTATACATATTTTTTAAACTAAAATTATTTTGTATATATTTTGTGATAAATATTTGTAAATTAACGCATACATATAAACATTTTAAAACTATTTTTTATTAATTTATGGAAAATAAATAATTTTTCATTGTTAAGAAAAATCAAATTTATTTGCTATTTTTCGCGAATTTTTTTTTACATAATTGATATTTTTTACAATGAATATTTGCTGTAAATTGCTTTAAATATTTTGTGAAAAATATTTTCAACCCATCGTATATAAACATTTTAAAATTTCATTTCAATTTTTATTAATTTCAAGAAAATAAATAATTTTTCATTTTTCGCAAAAAAAAATATTTTTTAAAATTAATATTTTTTTGATTAATATTTTATATAAATATTAAAAAAAAAATTAAAAAAGTCTATGAAAAGAAATCATGAAAAAAATACTTGTTATGAGAAAAGCTTTCAACTTCAAAAACTTTTCAATGAAAATCATTAACTATAAAGAAAATTCAGCCTTTAGAAGTATGCCAAAAATAAAAATATGTTTTTATTTACATATTATTATATATGATATTTTTTTTAAATTTTTAGCAATAAAACTACAAATAGTAACTCTAAAATTGATTATATAAAACTTAACTGAATTAGCGTCATATTTTTTGCACATAGTGTATGTATGTAGTATTAAAAGCTGAAAAAATATTTCTATACACACCGCACACAAGTTTTTTGTTCTTTATTTTATTCTAATTATGTTTTGGAAGTATTTAGTGGTTAAGTTTTTACAACAGACACACACATACTAAGTCAAATTTTTTTTATAAAACATGTATTTTAGCCAATTATTAAAATATTAAAAATATATTATTTTATTATTTATTTATTATTTTAGCCAAATATTTAATATTTTAGCCAATTATTAAAAATTTATTTAATTTCGAAATCTTTTTAATAATTTTTTAATAATCATAATATTTTTGGTAATTTTGCTTTGTCCTAATACAATTTTTTTAAATCAAAGATAATAAAATTTTTTCTTACGAAATTAAATTAAAGAAATAACGAAATTAAATTAAAGTTTTTTAAATCATGAATTTAACTTTTTTATATGTTGATTTAAAACTTTTTAAGCTCTAAATAAAATTTGTTTCTTGAATTTAAATGTGTGACCTTTTTAAGCTTGAATGCAAAGTATTGAAATATGGCACACAATTTTATTTAAACTGGAATTATTTATCTTTTATCAGTTTGGGTATATATAAGTTAAATAAAGCAAAAAGCTCGTATGACAGAAAGGAATATGAATGAAAATATCGTCACCATAAACGAAAAATAACGTAACATTACTTTTCATAAGTTTACAGGCGAAGGAAAAAAGAATCCCGTTTTGGCGATTTGCACTGGCCAGCATGATCGCCTGATTTGACCGCGCCAGACTTCTTTTTGTGGGGCCTTTTGAAGTCGCGAGTTTATGTCAACAAGCCTCAGACTCTTGCAGCTCTTAAAGACAATATCAGTTAAGAATGTGTGGACCTATCGCCAGAAGTTCTGGCCAAAGTGATGGAAAATGCCATAAAAAGGGCTGAAATGACAAATGACTGTGGCCAATAATAATCCAATAGTTGATTTAAGACTTCCCGAATCATTCTGGTGTACACCTATGTGATGCGAGTTTCTGCGCTTGTATAATACTATGAGCAAAAAATAGTAAGACTTTATCTATATTCTTCTAAATCTATGTCGTCCACTTCCAAGTAATCCCTCTTGGCTCCAATACACTTGTACCAACGTTTTTCCCAACCACCGACACAGTTGTTAAAGTTAATTAGGCTTCAATGCACAAAGCGATTCACGTTTTATGTCTTCAATTGACTCAATATGAGACGGTGCATTATCATTGTCGTGCTGCCAAAAGCAAGAGTTGTCGGTCCTTAATTCCGGCCTCTTTTTGCGAATAGCCACGCGCAAACGACGCATAGCACTGATTGATTGCCTGCTTTGAGGTCTGTTTTCGAACCTTAGGTATAGATGTAAGACTCATCGCCAGTAATAATACAATTTTTTGTCCGATATCTTTATTCAATTTAAAAATCGCAACGCACTACTGAGATGTACCGCCTAAGCAGCTGCTGTAAACAAACTGGTTGACAGATCGCAATCATATTTGGCCTAGTAATAAGGACCGTCCTACCAACTTAGCAAAAAATTTCTGAAATATCATACCCTTGGAATTTAATAACAATTTCCGGGCGCTCTCTTGTCACATGATGGTGTTAAATCAAGACTTCTTCGATGCCATTCAATGTCACAATTTCTTGAAATAATCGAATCTCCAAACTTTTCTGGCTGTTGCACGTTCTGTGTGGCACGTAGCCAGGTCTTGTGTAAAGAATTGGTTATAGTCGACTTATACCGTTTTGCATTGAAAGTAAGGCTATCACCAACTTCATTTCGAAACCGGACCGATGATTCCACTAAACCAGAAACCACACCAAACTGTAGGTGAAAGTAATGGTTGTTCATGTATAATTTGTGGATTTTCTTCGCACAAAAATCAAGAGTTTTGTTTATTTACCGCACAAATCTGATAAAAGTGAGCCTCAGCGGAGAAGATGATTTTCATAAAACAATCACTTTCAATTTTTTCCAAGGCAAAAGGGGCAAATTCACGGCGTTAACGGTGGTCCAATGGCTTCAGTTCTTGAGTGAGAAAAATTGTATACGAATACAAGCTAGCCCAAGTCCTTGCTCAAAATTCGCCAACTTGCGGTTTGAGACAGTCCCAATTCTTGTGACCCTCTTGCAATCGACAAATTTCGGTCTTCAACAACATTTTTCTGAACGGCAGCGATATTTTCTTTCTTTGTTTTTCTTTGTCTTATTGGCGCTTGAACATTATGTGGAAACAATGTACGCTAGAGATTTTTAATAATTCGACGAATAGCGAGCACAGTTGGACGATTATTACGACCGTAAATGGCAAAAGCGCACGAAAAGTTGCAATGGCGAAACGATTATTTTGTTAATAAAATTGAATAAATCATAAACCCTGTACTTACAAATAATTGAATCTTAATTAAAAAAGACAATTCCCCACTTTCCACGTCAGCTTTCAAATTCAAAACATATGCCTTCGAAGTTCGCAATTGCGCTTATTTCAAACTTGATTGGTTTTTAAATTATGTAAATTATTATTTTAAATTTAAAGTACGCACATAATCCACCCTTTTCTCTAAGTTCAATAGTGTATACTATTTTTGGAAGGCTTATATGGGAGACCAAGCGGTCCAATTCGAATTTTCGAAAATGAAAAAAAAATTAAAGTTATTTCTAAATATATATTATTTCCCCCATTGACATCATTTTCCAGTAGCTTTCGAAATATAAAATTTTATTTTTTTCGAAGATCCCATTTTGACATCATTTGAGATGCTATCACATGTAATCTCGTTCGAAAAATGCTATACACCATTGAAATAAGAGGAAAAGCTAGTATGTATGTAGAAATTAAAATAATATTTTAGTAGCTTAAATACTCTAATTGATAATGTTTTTGATATGAGCTCAATTTCGAACTACGAATTTATAGGCTAACATCGAAAAACGTGGAAACTACTTTTTATTTATGATTATTCAAATTCTTCAAAAAAATTGTTTTGGTTACGGCAACACCCAGCACGGTATGATACAGTGTATTGGACTAATTTCTTCACAACAAACGCTCTTAAAATATGAAATAATCGAGATAAATATGAATGACATTTACTTATACTCGTAATATATGTAATGCATACATAAAGCTGTTTTAAAAATACTTCAGAGCCTCCAACTATCGGATAACATTAAAATATAAAGTACAGAAGATTTTTATGATAAGTGAAATTATTCAACTAAGAAGTTACGTCAAATTTGGGGAATCAAATTTCTGGTGTCGAAACATTCAAAATATTGGAAAAGGCCTTCGGTAATAATAGTTTGTAGCGAGCAAGTGTTTTTGAAGGGTACAAATTATTCAAAGAGACTCAAAAATGCATTGATGGCTTGAAAATCGTGGATTAACAGTCAGATATCAGCGAAAAACCATTCTTAAACAAGATTCTAAGAGGTTCTATGAAAAATGAAAGCATGATTGGTTCCAAAGTCACAAAATTTTTTCGTAAAATAGCGTCGCATTAATCGTCTATCAAGATGTTTTTATTTTTCCATTTTTACAATGGATAAATTTTTACAAATAAATAAATTTACAATATCGGACAAAGAATTTGTCTCAAATTTTTATTTCTAAGCAAATTTCATGTGCGGAATCGTTGCAAATGTTCGAAAAGGCTTACGGTGATTCAGCTTCAGATTACCAAAACTACAAACCTACGACTGGCAAAAATTCTTCAAAAACGGTTGAGAGATCGTTTAAGACCTGCCTCGTTCTGGACGATCTTCGATCTCTTCAACTGATGAAAATAGTAAAAATTGAAAGAAATGGTGCTTGAAAATCGTCAGGCAAGTGTTAGAGAGATGGCAAGAGAGCTTGACATGTCTCGCGAGTCCTTTCGAATGATTTTGGTGGATATTTGGGGTATGAAACGTGTTCTTGTTCGACTCGTCTCGATAAAGCAGAATTTTTTTCAAAGAGAGTACCATAAACAGGTGTCTTTGGTCCTGCTTGATGGTGCGAATTCCAATAACTAAAACTCAAATTTTGCATGTAGCCTAAAATTTTCAGCTTTCGCTCTCAGCTATAACCAATATATAACCATTTTATAACTAAAATTCAAACTTTAAACTTATGAAAAGTGTTGTTACGTTATTTTGCATTTTAGGTGACGTTACGAAACATGCGCGAATCATGTGTCTCTACCTAATCACTGCAGCATATTCGGCATATGCCTTTTCAAGAAAAACGCGTTTAAAGACAAACTGTTTGAGTTCATTGTACTGAGCGCTTACACTTTAGCAGACTGTAACTCAAAAACTATATGAGGTTTGGTTTTAAAATTTCAGTATGTTATTTTTAAAGGCTTAAACTAATGAAATATGAAGAACAATTTCATTATTTCTTTTAAATTTCACACTAAATGTGCCGCTTAAACTCCAATGAGCAAAAAAAAAATTTTTTTTTTTTGGAATTTCACACTAAGTGTGCCCCTTAAACTTCAATGTGCCACAAAGAGCCTGATGTTGGCAGCAGATTTGCATTATTGCACAAATTGGCATGCTGTAAGCTGAACTGCCTCAATTGTCGTCTCAAACTGCGCGTGTCTAAGCAAATTATAACTAACAAACCAAACCAGTGTTAAAATAAAAATAAACCAGCACAATTGATTTTTTATAATTTTTATATTTTTTTTTAGAACAATGCTTGCTTTGATTGTTGTTTTTTTTCTGTTTGTTTCTTTATGTTTACTTAACAATTTTAGCGATTTCTACTTGTTTATTGTTGCGCATATCATACATAATCGATTTTCCTTAAATTTCATTACAAATTTGCTTGCATTTTTTTTGTGTTTTAATTTTATTTAGTAATATTATTATAATGTGTTTTGTTTGTATTTTTTATTGTTGCACATATGCATAATGCTTACAATTGTTTTATATAAGTACAAATACATGAGTACGTACACACTAATTGAATACGAAAACAAAAAAAAAATGAAAGTTTTGTAAAGAATATTAATTTAAGCAAAAACGAAAAAAAATTAAAAAAAAAATAAAAAAAAACGTAGGAAACGAAAACAAAAACAAAACTACGCATTGTATTTTGTTAGTAAGTATATAAATATTATTTACTTTTTGCTGCTGCTGCTTCTTCTTCTGCTTTATTTAACATTAAAACTAATAATTAAATTGTTTTCGTTTTGCGTCTTTACATTCTCAGTTTACTAGCTCTGTGTTGTTGTTGGTTGCACTTACAAAAAACATTTTTCATTTTTCAACTTTTTTTTAATTTTAATATTTTTTTAATTTATATTTTTTTAAACTTTACTTTTATATGCCTTAACTTTAATACAAAAAAAAAACAAAAATAAAATTCAAATATCTTTCTGCTTCATACTTGTTAGAACATCATTATATAATATAATCATCATCAAATAAAAAGTGAACTTTAAAGTCAAAAAAGTGTTGGCGTTCATTGTCAGAGTTCAAGTGTTGAGTTGCTATTGCTATTGTTGTTGTTGTTGTAGTTTACATGCGCGTGGCCGCAAGTGACGCGGTGTACGTGTGTGTTTTTGTTTTTTGGAAGTACAATAAAGAATATGCTAACGCGCACACATATAGAAAGCGCCACACACGCTGCCACGCGCCGTAAATGTTGTGAGAAAGTAGAGAAAAGCGCCAAGCGGCAGGTTTACATATTTTACAGTTGCTAGTGTCAGTAGAAAGTTTAGAAGCGGCGACCGAACGTTGTTGGTGTTTTTTGTTGTTGTTGCTGTTGCTGTTGTTTGCTGGTGTTTAATGGTCTGCTGTCAGTTTCACATATTTATATTTGTGTCTAATTGATTGATTGTGTTTGCGCTGCCTGTAAAAGCTGACGAGTGTGTTCCAATGCACTGCTTGTTGTTTGCCTCGTTGTTATTGTTGCTGTTGTTGTTGTTGTTGCGCTCACCGCGTTTGCCTTTCAGTGTTCATGCACTTGCTGGCATTTTCTCATTATTTATTGCTGTTTTGTTGTTGTTGTAGTTGTATTGCGTTGTTACTATTGTTGTTGTGGTTGCTACTGCTGCTGCTGCTTGCTGCTTTAATTAATGTAGCATATTTCACATTTATTGGTTTTCTTTTTAAACTTCTGTTTGTTTTATGTTTTGTTTTTGTTTTTCTTCTTTAAAAATGAACACTTTTCATCTGGTGGGAATTTATATGGTTTTGGAAAATCTATTGCACGCAACATGAATTCTTGTGGCCATTTTTGTGCTTTAGCCTTGCCTTGGGCTTATACCGTTCCAAGAATGACAATTGTTTGGCATTGATGGCGCCTCGTCGTTTACTGGAAGTAGAAAAAAAAATTGAATTTTTATTTGAATATTAAAAATAGTTAGAATAATTAGATATGCTGATAACTAGTTAGGTGAACCTACGCATAAATGACTTAGTTTTCATTACTCCATATTGTGAAGTTATAAAAATTATAAATGTGTGTCCGTTCCCACGACAGTCAGGTCTGCGTAACCGGTACGGACGCGGATTTTTTTTCCGGTCAAGGACTGTCTGACCTGCAGAATTCTATTGCAACAACTACAAAACAATAAATGTGTAGTAAAATGAGTAGAGAGATATCTGATCAAAATTGACCCGGACCCGAAGTTAAAAAAAAATTTTAATTTTTTAATACAAGTCGAAGACCTTCAAAAAAATCGCTTTTTGAGCCAATTCAAGCATGCCAGCCAACCCATCCAAATTTCCATATTTGCCAGTCACAACATACAGGGTTATGATTGTAGGGAAAAATTCATGAATTTTCTGCCCACAAAGCCACTCGTTTACCGCCACGCTGCACGTAAACTCCGCAAAATAGTCTAATAGTGTTCCTTATTGATCTTAGTGACCGCGAATTCATGATGAACCACACCACGGTAATGAACATTACGTTGATTTTTGGCCTTCTTTGACGTAGTTTTTTGCTTTGAGATCATGATAAAACTACGTCTCATTTCTAGTAATGATGCATTTGATGGATGTACAGTCGTCAGCTATGCTGTAATGCATCCTTTTTGCGACTCTACTCGTCGTAGTTTTTGCAAAAGAGTTAGGTCTTTTGGTATGAGATTAGCAAGGCACGCTTCTAACCAAAAACAATAACCTAAAAGTGTTGAGTCGATTTCTAGAATGAGATAGAGCTGTGGAGGTTATCTGCTACTTCTCGAATGCCAGCACGAAAATTTTCACTCACTATTTCTTTAAAATTTTCAATGTTAACGTCAGTAACGAAGGTGTATGGATGACTCGCAGGAGATCCAAGATTTCGATGGCTAGTACCTTCACTGAATGCTATGTGCCACTTAAATACCATTGGAGATACCAAAAGCTCCATCAGGATCGGATGGACTTCTCCGAGCCGTTCGATACCTAACGAGGTTTCAGACAAGGCGGTTACTCATCATGCGACTTCTTCAATCTGCTGCTGGAAAAAATACTTCGAGCTGCAGAGTTGAATAGATAAGTTACAATCTTCTATAAGAATGTACAGCTGCTGGCGTACGCCGATGATAAAAAAATCATTGGCCTCAACAACCGCGCGTTAGATCTGCTTTCTCCAGACTGGGTGAGGAAACGAAGCAAATCAGTTTGGTAGGAAACGAGGACAAGACGCAATGTCTCCTGTCATCAAACAATCGTCGCAATTGCGAATTGGCTTCGACTTCACTGTTGACAGTCATAATCTCGAAGTTGTTGATGATTTCGTCTATCTTGGACCAACCAACAACAACCTCAGCCTCGAAATTCAACGCGGAATAACTTTTATCAACAGGTGCTACTTCGGACTGAGTAGGCAATTGAGAAGTAAAGTCCTCTTTTGATGAACAAAAAACAAACTCTGTAAGCCCCTCATTATTCCCGTCCTGTTATATGGTGAAGAGGTATGGACGATGAAAACATCTGATTAGTGGGCGTTATGAGTTTTCGAGAGAAGGGTTCTGGGGAAGATTTATGGTCCCTTGCGCATTGGCAAAGCTGTAAGAAGCAGAGCAAGAGGAATAATTACAAAAGCACTTAGCGTCATAAACGTCCAGGCAGTTCATGGGCTCAACCAAAAACCATCCTGCGAGAGTACGATCCTCGTAGCGTTGGACTTATCGAAAGCCACAGACACAGTCAATCACACAGCGCTACTTGAGGACATCGAACAATCTACGCTACCTGAGCGGTCGACAATCATCCGTACTGTTTCGAGGCAAAAACCGCTGCTGTTTGACTTCTACATCTTGAAACTCCTTAAACCACTAGAGAGAATTTCCATCACCTCGTACGCTGATAATTACACGATTATAGCGTCCCCGCATAACACTAACCATCTCTTTGCATGCCCTGTTAACCCTATACAATACATCTGACACCTCTCTCCCTAGGGTCCGATCCCGTCGAAACAGCACGTTTCCTGGGTCACCGTTGGACAACTTATCTGAACCTTACGGTCCTAACGGGGATTAGATAACCGACGAAAAAAGAAAACTTCAGCTCGCATTAAACTGAATCTGCGTCTGGCATTACAAAAAGACCAGTACATCTAGGTATGGCATCGTAGGCAGCCAGCAACCAACATAACCTAACTTATTTTATGCAGTCTGGCTTGGTTTTGACCTAAAAAAGGTGAGCTGAGTATTAATTTTTTCTAAATAACTTAATAAGCAAATTTCTGGAAAGGAAAACAGGAGGCTAAATATTGTTCTGGTGGAAGCTTTTGGCATTTTGTTTAGTAAGACTTCATTTAAATCTATCCTAGATACATACTTTTGGTTTCTTTTACTTTTTTGGATAACGCTTAGCAACCATAAGTATCTGCTGGACATTCTAATCATATTTTTTGTATGAATTAAATATACTTATACAAGGTGCGTTCCAAAGTAAACAGGACTTTTTGAATCTAGCGCTCCCTGGTGACGCCGTCTTTATGTCGACTGGTGCGTTAGAATCTGCTATTTTTATAGATTGTCCATGATTTCATAACATTTCATCGATTGGAAGTGAAGTTATTGCGTTCTAAGTGTCAGTAAGTTTTGTGTTATCGGTGCGAAAATAAGCTTCGAACAAAGAGCCAACATTAAATTTTGTTTTAAAACTTTTACCGAAACGTTTCAATTGACGAAACAAGTTTATGTCGATGATTGCCGATCTCGTAGCAGAGTGCACGAGTGGTTTCAACGTTTTCAAAGTGGTCGTGAGGACATAAATGACGATCAACATGTGGGCAAATCAAAATCCGTTTTCACCGGAAATTCCATCGAAACTGTTCTGGAATTTATCAAAAATCTGCCGAAATTATCATTGAAATTCATGGAAATGGAAGTGAATGTCTCCAAAACGTCGATTTATCGCATTTTGACCGAATATTTGGGCTTACGAAAGGTGTGTGCACGGTTTGTTCCGCACAAATTGACTAACGACCAAAAATTGCTCAGAATCCAACGATTCTTTAACCAAAAATCACATTCTGACCATTAACCATTCCCCGTATTCACATGATATGGCACCGTGCGATTTCTGCCTTTTCGAAAAAATGTATTTGCTCATAAAAAGAAAGCGTCATGGAAACGTTGAGGCCATTCGGAAGGCTTGCGCCGGCATACTGGCGGTCATACGGGCCAACGAACTAAAACACTCGTTCGACATGCTTTTGGACCTTGCGAAAAGCTGTATTGAAGCAGAAGGAGACTATTTTGAATAAAATTAATTGATTTTGCTGAAAAAACCATTTGTTCTGTTTTTTTTAAGTCCTGTTTACTTTGGAACGCACCTTGTATTTTGTGTGAGATATATCTAATAGACTATAACCTCATATTTTGGTTAAATTTTTTTTTCTATGTCATAATTGTATAGGTATTACATCAATGTCTACTTACTCTCTTATCATCTCTACAGCTGCCTCATATTTGAGTCCCAATTCAATCAGCGCCAATGCGACCAAAACCGGTGCACGTCCCAAACCGGCAACACAATGTACAGCAACGCAAGCTTCCGGATTTTGTTGATACCTACAAGCGAGTGTGGTGAGTTCAATTAAAATAGTTATTATTAATGAAGAGAGAGCAAGAGTGTAGAAAACGTTAAACTTCAAAACAAAATATTTATAATAATTTTTTTTTTTAACATTTTAATGGAACAATTTTCAAGAAGTCAAAACTCAATTGTGCTGCAACTGTTTTGCTTAGTGCGCAAGCTTAGCGCCGCGAACGCCTACTAATTTTGAACTAATTGTTTTTTTTTGTACCAAAATGAGTGCATTTTGTTCTTGTCATTTATGTATGTATGTGTATGTGTGTGTTAGAAATGTAACGGCACCTTACCTACAAGTGGCATTTTCATGATCATTATGATCGCATTCATCATTATTGGCATTGGCATTTGTATCGGCTGTCATGTCGTTATCACTACCATTACCATTGTTGCTATTGTTGTTCATACTAGCACTACAGTTATCTAAATTCTCATAATCATTTCTATGTTTATGCTTAAGTGAAAACCTTTTGTTTTTGTAAAATGAAACCGATGCGCTTCTATGCGTCGAAGGCGTACTTGAGGCGTGAGTTACGGTGTTGTTATTGCTAAATCTAAGAACCGACCCCGTGGAGCGTGATGTGGTTGTTGTTTGTTATTGTTGTTGTTGTTTTTTAGCAGATGTGTTGCAGTTATTTTTTTTTTTTTTTTTTTTTATGAAATAATTTGCAATTTAACGTCCATGCATAGTTTGTTTAGGTTTTTTGTTTTGTTTTGTTTTGTTTTTAATATAAGAAACAAGAGAAAAAGAAGAAGAAGAACCAGTATCAACAAAGTGGCAAGAACTGAGCGTCTGTTAGAGAATTAGTCTACACAACTGTGTTAAGTTGGGTTCAGCACAACAGATTGTGTCTATTAGTAAATGGTATAGTTATTGGTTTTAGGTATATACTTTTGGGTATTAGGTATCATTTGGGTAGTCGTTATTTTTCAACTTGATTTTTGTTTGCAAATACAAAACAAAATTTCAGTTTTTGCACTAAAAACATGCAACCAATGTAAAAAACCTTTGTATTTGCAATTTAAAGTGTACCTGTATTGTATTTTTTTCTCAGGCATATACATATATTATGGGAGCTTAATTTTAATATTTTGCATTACAAATGTTAATCTACGACCTTGAATAAGTGAAATTTTGGTACAAAATTGTTCGCTCTACAAAAAAGATTTTAATAATTTTTCGCATAAAACCACTCCTTCAAAAGTTAAACGCACTTAAATCAATATCAAATATAGTGCATTCGTATGATGCACCATGTCGTATGAGCAACATATAATTTATAAGGCTTAACTTTAACTGCATATAACTTTTAAAGGAGCAATTTTTGGGAAAAAATTATTAAAACCTTTTTTGTAGAAAGGACAATTTTGTATTAGAATATAACATTTTCAAACCTCGGAATTCACTTGCTTAAAGCAAAATGCCCAAAAATACCATGTTGTGTATTTAGATACATGGGTAAAAATATTGTTTAAATTGAAAAAAAAAAACAGCTTTGTTGGATGGTTTCTCACTTTTAGCGCAAAAACTGACAGTTCAGGTGGCGTTTTGCAGAATAACAATCAACTTGGGGAAATAATGGACACCCTATGTACATATATTTGTTAGTTATAAAGACAGCAATTTCATTTAGTGATTTTTGAAAATTGCAAATAAACTAAGCTGCGCTTGAGTTTAAAAAATAGTGGCATGAAATAATTTTGCTTAGCATGAAAAATTAATTTCAGGCTTTACTATAGAAATATTTTTATTATTATTGTTTAATATAAGTATTTTTCAAAATACATATATTAAAAACTTAAATATTTGAAAAATATATATTTTTTATTAGTTTTATATAGGTATGTACTATTTATATATTTTTCACTAGTACTATAAATATATTTTTCAAAATTTATTAAAAATATATATTTTTTAAATATTTAAATATTATTTGTTTTATTTATACTTATTTATGTTTTTATACACAAAACCTGTTCAATATTATTACTAATATTTTTTATGACAAAAAACACAAATTTTTATTAAAACAATTTTTTTTTAAGCGAGTTGTATTAATTGAAGCATTTTGTCGAAAGCATTTAGTAATTAAAACATTGCTGGGCAACATGCTGTTATATAATTTTGCCTTTGCGGAAAAAAAATCTGCTTATTATTTTTTATATTTAATAATAACATGCATGCTTTTGCTGTTTTAGTATATGTTATGGAATATAGTGATAATGTGTTGCGAGCAAAGTGAGTTTTTTATTATACCCTGACAATATCGTGACGCGTGAACGTCAAGTCTTTTTACAGATTATTTAGCATAACAGGTCAATTGATCTTTACAATAGATTTTGTTGTACCAATCTTTAAAGTAGACCTTACTAACTATTTTATTTATTTTTTATTATAAAAATTCAAGAAGCTCTAAAAAATATATAACAGGTCAATTGAAAAGTCTTTGTCATGACACATGGATTATTTTTAGTTAGACCTAATATCCAAACATTGCCCCACCGCAGCACTTGAAGTCATGCTGGAGCTCACACCGCTGCATCTAGTCATCAAACAGGTAGCGAACCGGTGGGATACCACAGAATAAAGGAGTTGCTCTCCATGGAGGAGAGAGAGAGGAGAGAACGGCACTGGCAACTGGCAGCAGGAATGCGCCAAGTCAAGCTGCTTTTGGGAAGATAATTTTGCCTTCATGTCGTGCTCTACTGCAGGCTCAGGAAGCACTTGTCCAACATGGGCATAGTCTTTTGCACGAACTGTCGGTTTGGTGACATGGAAAGGAAACTCTAGAACAAATTATTCTAGAGTGCCCAGCAATTTGTAGAAGCAGGCTCAAGCCCTCCTGGAATTATTCAGAATGCTGTACCTTTGTGACAATATGTGAAATTGGAGAGGGCACAATAGAACATAGGTCGCAGTGCAAATCTTTAATTTTCTCTCTATCTATCTACATATCTAACCTCTCATCCGCATTCACAGTATTCTCCAGATCTGGCCAATAGCGACTATTTCCTGTTCTCAGATTTCAAAAGAATGCTTGCTGGGAAGAAATTTTCATCGAATGAAGAGGTGATCGCCGAAATTGAGGCCATTTTTTAAGCAAAGTACAAATCGTACTATAAAAACCGTATCATGAAATTGAAGGGTCGCTATAATCAGGAACTAAGTATGTTAAAACGAATTTTGATAAAAAAAATTGTTTTACAATAGAGCCCGGGGTTTTTCAATTGACCTGCTAAGTGTTACTATGAAGGCTAATACAAGCCAAGTGTTGTGGACCAAGAGTCATTTAGAACAATTTTGAATATTATGTGGATATATGTACACAAATGTGTTCGATAAAAAACGAAAAAAGTCTCAGACAGAGATTCAAAATAAGATTTATAGAACCTTATAAGATATTGCGGACAAGGGGTAATATTTTATACCCAAGAAAATCGAATGTAAATGGATCCTCAGCAATCTTTCGGAACAGCAAAGATCATACGCGTAAAAATGCAGTATATGTATGTACATCATTCTCGAAACTACAAATTACGCCTTAAACACCTCCTTTCCTATGGAAGATGATCAAGTGATCAAATTAACTCCAATAGCAGGCGTATAGTTGAATTTATCCTTTTAGACTCAAGGCTTAACATGAAGTCTAATAAGGCTCAACCCTAAGATGCTAAAGATATCTACTTGAGACTAAAAAATAACAACAACATCGATCCATTTTGAATCAGATGTGCACTGTTGATGAAAAGGATCGTGGTCTAAGTGCGCTGAGCCGGCATCATTTACTATCAGCTGCTCCCCTACGGCTAAACGTTTATTTCGGTCCTGTACTGTCAACAATTGCTCCGTCTGTTGGAAGCAATCGCTCAGAAGTGGGCAGCTAAAGCCAATTGTACAGGAATTACGTTTCAGCAGCAAAAAGTCAGTAGCATCAGGAACTAGGTCTGGATGATTTAATGCATCTACACTTTAGTTTGACCTTGGCACCAAGTGATTACTATTTGTTTGTCGCCAAAGTCGAATAATTTTTCTGGTGAAAAATTCGTCGCAACAGAAGCTTGAGAAAATCGACTGGTCCCAATATTTTGCAGAAAAGAAAGATGGTTTCTAAGGGAGCGGCCCTATAAAATTACCTTCGAAATGATTACCAGTAATTTTCAATTTAGTACAATGATTACTACCATGAAGTAGGAGTTTAAATTCTATTAACAAGCAGATATACGTAACTGGAACGCGCACGCTTGTTTATTCATGTCCAAAATATATCTTTCGGATGTTTTTTTACGAATAATGACAAAACAATATCTCTGCAATACGCCAAAATTCACATGACTTGTCAACTGAGTGTCAATAAATGCGCAAAACACTAATATTTCACGCCAAAAAAAATAAAAAAAAAAACATTCATCATATGGTAACTCTCGTCAATATGCACAGCAATGACATTGCAATGCCATTGAAACCTAATTATTTCGAAAATATCCTATATTTTCGACAAACTAAACATAAATTTTGGTATTTTCGACATAAGTGAATTTTCAACAAATCCAACAAATGGCACACGACGACACATGCCCGTTACTCAAATTACCGCTAATGATGAATATGCGAGGTGAATTTGCGTTTTGGTGCAAATGATTTGCGACGCACAAAGCCAATATCACACAATGATGATTATTATTAACCACTTGCAGGCAAGCAAAACGAGACAACAGAACAACAAAAACATAATTAGTTGAATAAAACAGTAAAAAAAGAAAGTGGAAAACGAATGGGGAAATAAATGCATTACAACTCACTTTTGCTTCAAAATCTCGAACCATTCATCAACAACTTGTGGTGGCGGAAAAGTGCCATCTTCGAATGCTAAATCCTTAACTGTAATGCCCTGAGCTTCGAGCTCGTCCGTATTATAGCTGGGCTCGCAGACGCGCACCACAGTGCTCACGTTGTTCTTCTTGAGCTCCTGCAGAAGTGGGAAGAGAGAAAAGGAAAGTTAATTACTGGAAATAATAAATAAAAACAACAAGAAAATATGTGAACTACGGTTGCACCGAAGCTGGAATCCATTCACAGTTTAAAGTTTTCACACAAGAACTTGATTTGAATTGGTGAGTTTGTATGACAGCTATAGCATATAGTGATTCGATCTCGAAAATTTCTTCATAGAGTGTAGCATTGCCTTGGACAATAATGCATTCCAAGATTCGTGAGAATATCTCATCAAATAAAAAAGTTTGCCATACAAGGACTGGTCGATCAGTTTACATGGCAGCTATATGTTATAGTGTTTCGATCTTAAAATTTTTTTTAGGGGATTGTACCTTTGTCTTGGACTTTGTCTTATGCTAAATTTCGTGAGGATATCTCATAAAATAAAAAAGTTTTCCCAAACAAGGACTTGATTTTGATAGACCGGTTTGCATGACAGCTATATGCTATAGTAAACCGATCTAAAGAATTCTTCGGGAGATTGCACCCTTGCCTTAAACAAGAATACATGCCAAATTTCGGGAAGATATCTCATCAAACAAAAAAGTTTACCATGCAAGGACTGTATCTTGAGCGATCAGTTTATATGACAGCAATATGTTATAGTGTTTCGATCTCAAAAATTTCTTGTGAGACTTCACCATTGTGTTAATTATGCATGCCAAATTTCGTGAGTATATCCCGTAAAATAAAAAAGTTTTCCATAGAAGGACTGGATTTTGAGCGATCAGTTTGTATGACAGCTATATGCTATAGTGCACCGATATCGGCGATTCCGACAAATGAGTAATTTCTTGGGGAGTAGAGGTTGTGTGCGAAATTTCAGATCAATATCTCAAAAGATGAGAGACTATTTCACGTACATATATACAGAAGGACATGGCTAAATCGACTCACGCTGATCATATGCATACATATAAATTTTATAAAGTCCCCAGATATAAGTATGTATATAAAAAATCAAAGTAACAATGTGTACTAACCGTTATATAATGATGGATGGTGACATCTGATGGCCGATCGGTGATTAGGAACTTCATGCCCTTAAACTCGATAAGAGCTGGTGCTGGGCGCAAATCCTTTTGACGCATGTTGCTCATTAATTTACAACTTTAACACAAATAACAAAATTTATTTATGCGTTCGTATGCAATATACAATAGGCTTGTATAGTTGTGTACTTGTAGACAGGACAGTTGAGAGTTTTGTGTTCTTCTCCTTTTTATTTTTTTTTTTGGTATTAAAGATAATATTTTTTGTTGTAGAAGTACGTTGTTGTTTTAGCGCTCACGCTCCACACTTTTACTATTTATGCTCTGCGGCTGTCTTTTGCTTTCAAGCGCTGAGGTGTTTTGTTGTTTTTGTCTATGTGTTTTTTTTTTTACTTGACTTTGTAGGTTAGGTTCTGTGGTTCTGCTGTTTTGTAAAATTTTACGCTTTGGCAGCTGCGAGTCGACTGTTTTTGTTACAAATTTGACAGTGATCGCTCCAAAGTCAGTATATATAATGAAAACCTCTGTCACAAAACTGGACTGCAAATTTTATTTAATTCTCTTTTCTTGTTTTTGCTTTGCTTTCTTCTTGTTTGCTTTCAATAAATCGGAAGTTGTGTGTATAAATAACACTTGCAGCAGTTTATGCTAATTAATTTTGTTGTTTTTTGTTTTTGTAAATATTTTGTATAAATATAATTTAAGTATTTAATGTGCAAATTGAAGCTTTTATACGGAAATTGTTTTGTAATTAGCGCAAAAATTTAAAATTAAGTACAATATTTTAGTAGGTTCTTTGTTTTTGTTTTTGGGAGTTCAAGAGTTGTTGTTGGTATTTATATATTTTTAGCTTAAAAATTATCACAAAAAAGTAATTAGAAAAAAGTTTTTCAAAAATAGTTTTTCTTTGCAGCTTTTGCTTGCTTTTTTGTTGTTGTTTGTTTGCACAAAACCTGCCTGATTTTCAGCCGTTACGAAATCCCTGTTGACTTTTTAGTAGTTGTAGTTTAATTACTCTTCAATTGTATAGCAATTACTCTTTAATTGTACAACAATTACTCTTAAATTATACAATTTAATTTCGCGATAATTCTGTCAATTAATCTGCTCTTTTCGTTGCTTTTTGCTTTCTTTTGCTTGTTTTGTTTGTTTGTTTTAGCTAAAACCGAAATTGTATATACCAATTCTTCTGATATGCGCGCTTTTTGTAGTAGCTTTCTCTCTTTCTTACTGCCTCAGTAAACACTTGTTTGAAAATCCAATTAGTTTGTTGTTTTAAAGAAAATTCG
The DNA here is from genome assembly GCF_016617805.1 of Bactrocera tryoni. Taxonomy (NCBI): domain Eukaryota; kingdom Metazoa; phylum Arthropoda; class Insecta; order Diptera; family Tephritidae; genus Bactrocera; species Bactrocera tryoni. The sequence goes on along the minus strand of NC_052500.1, from coordinate 66,175,732 downwards.
AAAATTGTTTCTACGCTAAATCTCGCTTGCTTTCTCGTACCGCGCGCTATCACTGCTATCTCCTGTCTAACTGTCTCCCAACTGGACGCGCTTCCAACAAGTTCCAACTCTCGTCCTTTTTACGTTTCTTTCGCTGTTTTGCAAACTCTTTTCCCTGGAAAGAAAAGAAATTATAAAGATTTTGTTTAGTATATGTTTTAAAAATTCATATTTAAGATTACTGATTTAGGTTCAGAAGTTTATTGGTTGAGCCGTTTCGAAGAACATTTTTTACTGGTTCTGGAAACAGTGTTTTGATAGTGTAAACTTTTGGAAACCGATTACACTCAGTTAAAACAGAAATTGTTGCAAATACTCTGATATCTACCGAACTATTTGTCGGAACAACTACAAATTTTCGGAGAATGTGCTCAGATGTACTATATAAGCTATTTCGATTCGATTTTTTTTTTTTTTTTGAAATTTGCAAGTGGATATAACCCCTAACTGAAATCAAAAATTAATCTAGTTTTTATCTTAAAAAATTTAAAGTTCAAGTTAAGGGGTTAGTCAGGTCTAAGATTAAAAAAAAATAAAAAATTTAGATCTTTTGTTTTCAAAGTTTAACTATGAAGAATAATATCCATATTTCTATATTCCCAAATTAAAATGTTTACTTTTTTTTTAATTCGAAACAGTCAAACAAAAAGGGAAACAAAAATTATTTTTTTTTTTCAGACAGTCACCGTTTCGAGACAAATTATTTATCCAACTTTTCCGTGGAACCAGACAATGCGATATTATTCTAGCTTAGTAATTGTTATGTTTTTTTCTTTGGTTTCAAATTGCTAACTTTGAAATCGTAGGTAATTATACCTACGCGCCAATGTTTGAGAGCCCCCACCATCATCAGCTGCTAAATTTTTTTTTGAGGATTTTTTTGGGAGGGAAAGAAATAATTGATTAAAGCGAAATTTCTAGGGTTTATAGTTATATATTTAAACATTGTTCACAAATTTTTTGGATACGAAATCTTTGATATTTTGCCTTTGGGAAGCAATTGCCCGATGCATCTCGCATGTGCATTTGTTGAACGGCGGGCAGCGCTAATATATCTGCTAGACGTTCGGTCACTATTTCCCTTCTAGCTTCGAAAATATTTCGAGTTCCCATCTATAACTTTAGGGACATATTCTTAGATTATTTTTAAAGAGATTTAAGCAAAAACAAAAAAAATCGATTTTTGAAGCTTCTAAAGCAGGCTCCCCCCTTAACACAGCCTCTGACACCTTGCTGCATTGCAACCAACAGTTGACTGCGTCAAAATATTAAAGTATTTTCTGTTAGAAAATTTGCCAATAATTCAAGGGCGATTGTATTAAGCTACTTTCGGTTTATTTTCCATATGAAGCGCTCTGCTATGTTGTATTTCTGAGCCTTCAGCATCCATCGGTACTAATAGATGGATATTTAGGAAAGAAAAAATTCAATGTTTTGATCAATTTTAGTAGTTTCGAAAAAACCCCGACCAAAGGTTTCGTGAAATTAGAAAATGTGTGTCAAATCGAACATTGAGAGTAAAAACTCTTTGGAAAGAAATGTTTCAAGAATTGGAAAACAATGCTGGCAGCGTTAAAGTAGAACTTAACTACTTCTTATATACTCGATATTTTTAAAGTCTTGAAAGTGGATGATTATTTTTGGAATAGCAGCTAAGCGTCCAATACAAGATTTTTTAGAAACTGAGTTGGAACTTATGTATATTTTATTTTTGAAAGCGCTTGGACCAAATTCAATGAATGTGTTATTAACATCCAAGGATTAGGGAATTCGAATTTCGGCAGTGTAAAATCTATGCTCCAGCCGCAGATCAAGTGAAAGATAATAGTGCAATAGGCTATGGAAACATCTTCGACAGATAATACTGACAGCCTTCAAGTCGCTCACGCGGTACCACTTCTTCGCAAGATTGTTTATACTTTATTTGTTGGAAACGTCTATTATATAGAGGGTCCGGCACTCGAAGTGTACCAACTTCAGACCGTTCGCGCAGCTGCCGCTCTGGAATCAGCTGTTTATAAATTTGCTGAATGACAGTTATTGTTAACAAGTGTTCAAAAGCGTTTTGCTAAAAGTGTGATCAGCCATGGAACTCAAACGTAATAATGTGATTGCTTTATATTTAGCTGGAAAAGTAGAGCCAGCAATTATTCGTGAGCTCAAACAGCGTAATGTGAATAAAGTTTTTGTTTATCGTCATACTGGTAGCATCGCAAAACGCCATAGAGGTGGTCATCAAAAGACTGCAACGTCACGTGAGATGGTTCGGAAAGTGTAGAAGCGACTTGAGCGAAATCCACGACGAAGTGCCAATCAAATGGCAAATAAACTGAAAATATCCGACCGCAGTATCCGACGTATATTGAAACATGAGCTCAAGGACAAGCCTTACAAGTTCCAAAAGGCCCATGATCTCTCACCGAAGCAGCAACAAGTAAGACTTGAGAGAGTGAAGCAGTTGCTTCGCTTGACCGAAAGCGATCAAATTCCGAACATTGTGTTTTCTGACGAAAAAATTTTTCTAATTGAGCAATTCGTAAACTCTCAAAACGATAGGGTTTACTTGACCGACCGTTCATACGAGAATCTAAGTCATCGGTTGGACACCAGGAGGCAGCATCCGCCACAAATAATGGTTTGGGCCGCTGTCACCGCAGATGGGGTCCAATTGTTTTCATCGAGCTTGGTGTCAAAGTAAATACGACATATTATCGGGAAAGTGTTCTGCGACATATTATCGGGAAGTGTTCTGGAAGCTGCTTTGAAGCCGTGGGCAAACAAACATTTCGGTCGCAAACCATGGATGTTTCAACAAGGCTCAGCACCGTCTCACAAAGCGCGAGTGAACCAAGAATGGCTGAAAAATAACGTTCGGAAATTCATTACGATCACACAGTGGCTCTCGAATTCACTCGATGTGAATCCAATGCTTTATTCTCTCCGAAGGTCCGAAGTGAAAAGTACACCGGTCTCGAGATGCTGAAGAAAGCCATTGTCCGTGAGTGGGCCAAAATATCGGCAAGTGACATTCGGGCAGCTTGCGATTCGTTTTTTGACCGTCTCAAGGCCATGGTAAAACTCCTTGTGGTAAACAATGTCTCCGCTGAAGTAACCATGTAGAAGAGAAGCAGTGACGAAACTTAATGTGCGATAGATGCGAGTGGAAGGTATTATTATGTCGCGGAAACCGAATAGGATTTAATAAAACTAATTAAAGAAGGAAATCTGAAATTAAGTTTTTTTTGTAATTTTCATCTAATTTTTGTATAAAACTGTCACATCTAATAGAAAATCAACCACAGAACTGCTAAGAGCACATTACGGCGCCAAATAGAAAATAATAAAGTGCAGTTTTATGGCCACATGTCAATTGCTATTGCCGCCCTTTTGAGGCGCACACGAGTAAGAATTTCCGTGCCATTTAAATACGATATTCATCAAAAATATACTAAAGGCTGTGGTAGCTCGTGTGTAAAGCTATAGAATCATTTCAATATTTTTGGGCAAAAACAACAAAAGACGCGGTTATGCGGTTGAAAATAAAATAAAACAAACGTCACGGCTGTGCGTTACACAATATTATTTAATGAATGTAGGGTGATTATAGTTTTTGGTGTAAATAAATTAGGAGCTTAAATAGTGCAAAATAAATATAGCACGCGGAGGCGCTGCGGGAAAATATATATTATTTATGGCGAAATGTGAAAATTATGAATTATGAAAATCGACAGGCATAAAATAATATATTGCTATACATAATATATATAGTTGTTTTTATGTATATGTATGTATGTATGTATGTATGCATATACCGCATCTTACTGCTGCTCGCTACAATTCACGCCTTTGTGATTATTTCAAAATAATTGTTTTGGCAAGCAAAGCGAAATTTATGCACATTTATGTCTATATACTATATACACGTACTATATATATGGGTATATATAGTATGTTAGGTAAGAGCAAGCATTAAACAATATATAATATAAATGCACTTAAACCGTTGCAGATGTCAAAGTTAATTTTGTCACTCTTGTCTGAAGGCATGTTCCACAGTTTGCTTTTGTTCGCTTGGTTGCCTTTGTTTTCTGCCCAATTTGTCTTTTGGCGGCACAACCCACACAATACATTATGTACTAGATACTTTAGTATATATCTTTAAATAGTCTGTATATTTATGTTCATTTAATGTTGGCTTATTTGTGCTTAAGCATACCTTTTTAGCATGAAATTTGTCTCGAAATGTCTTACTGTTCTTTTCTTGGCTTTCACTTAGTGTTTCTTTGCATTTATTTTTAAACAGAAAATGTTTTTTGAGTTCTTCCAATGCGCATTTGATGGTGTTTATCACAAATATAGATACTTAGCGCTTAGTACTCGCATAAAATAACATAATTTTTATTCTATATGTACATATGTACATACAAATTTAGTCCACACCTGTTGGTAGAGTGGTTGTAATTTTTAGAATTAAATTAAGTAATCTAAGTTATAAATTTTAATTGTGGCAATAACAAGCAAACTCGTATCAAAAAATGTAGTTATTGCTTTCTATTTTAGTAATAACACTATAAGGAAAAACGATTTTTTTGGGCATTAGACTAATTTTTCTTCGAGAGATTAAGTCTTAAGCACAAAAAAAAAAAAAAAAATATCACGGTTGTTCGAAGTTAGTTTCCAAAATCGAAATACTATTTTCATTCTAAGTTTGTAAGTAGGGTTCCTGAGAAACATTATATCTCTTTCATAATCTCGTTATTTCTGCTATTTTAATGGCGCATAACGTTTTCGGAAAAGTTTTATACTGTGTAATCGATGTTTTATATCATCAAAAATAGATACTTTCACGAACATAAAGTCCACCGACTTTTTTGGAAAAATGTGATACTTTGTAATGTAATAAACAGTAGCATGAAGCTGAAGTTGATAGAGTTTCCGAAAAGACACCCTTCTAGCAGCCTTCCCGCAGTCCTTCACCCATCCGTAAAGTAGCACTCAGTCTTCTTTCTTCCAACAACTTCTACCTACCCACAACTTCCTCACAGCGGCAGGTAAATAATCGACAGGGTTTGGGTATTATCTGCAGAAAAGCATTAAGTGCCATGGTTGGCGTGGACCTTAGTGCAGCACACAGGCTGATGAGCGCCGCTACCTCAGTACTTTTGAAATTTGTGAGAAGAAAGGAAGAAATTACGTTTTCTTACAGATCTTTTGCTTCCAATGTATAGGAAAAAACGAAGTGGTATGATATTAAATTATATACTCAAGGGGGTATTCTTGTATAGGATTTTGAAAAAAATCGATTTTTTTTTGCATATCTTGAAAGTTTAGACTTCCAAAAATATGACCTTGAAAGGATTTTTCAAAATTCGACTTATTTTAGAAGATACAGCCGATTTTGTGACGTGGCGTTCGTGTTCACTAGAATTGTCTCCTAAACTTTAAACACGTTTTTCTCAAAACTGACTTTTTCGGAACGATACCTACGATTTCTCAGGTTCTACTGAACCGATTTACTTGACATTTTTATAGAGTCTTCTTTATAGGCTTGTCTATGGTTGGAACTAGCCCCATCCCCAAATTTTTATTTTTATTATTTTTAAAAAATTCGAAATAGTCAGACAATATTCTGGATTAATAATATTTTTTTTTGGTTTCAGATAACTAGGAGGAGGTTGAAATCAGAGGTATGGTCACGTGGAAATTTTTAGAGACCCCCCACCCACTTCGTCAGCTCACAATTTTTGAAATTTTTTTACTTTTTTAGTTTTCTGTACTCTTCTAAAATTAACAAATAACTAATAAAAAAAGGATAGTAAAAATATTAATTGCTTTTTTTTACGACACTTTAAAAATTACCTGAAATTCATGCTTCTAGACCAGAATACCCCCTTAAAAAAATTGTATAAAAATGTTTCAAACAATATGAAGGGAATAGAAATCTTATTAACGTACTGCTTTTTCGTGATACTTTTGGTTACTAAGAGTGTGAAGAAGCTTGAAGAAGATCTCTAAAGCTGAACCGAAATGTCCAACATTATTGCTTTATCGGCTTCTGGGATTACTAAAAGGTTTAAGCAAAGTTGCCGTCAATTAAAGAAAAGCGACGCGTCGACAGCAATTGCCCAACAATTGAAATTTATTGCCAATTTGTGTATTAAATATTAACACCAAGGCTATTAAATTTGATGATTAATTCAAAATCAATTTCTAACAGTAAATAATTTCTGCTTTTTTCGCGCAAACTATGTACGTCAGCAGAAGTGAGCAACAACCCTCCAATAATAAGCGCGTCACGCCGCCATCGCTTGGCGCCTAATGAACTTAATTAGAGGAAAAAGTAGGCGAAAATTGACCGTTTGCGAAAGAAATTGATATTAATTGATTTTAGCAATAAAATTTTTGCCCAGAAAAAAAAAAAGAAACAAAAAAGATAGTACATAATTAAAATAAATTCATAGAAATAAAAAAAATTTAAATAAAACAGAAAAAACGGAAAACGTGGCAAAATTATTACCAATTTTGCCTTTTTTATGCTCAATTGCGCTCTTTAGTGCTTGAAAATAATAAAAACAAAAAGGTTTATTGTTTGTACATGTATGTGTGCGTTTTTACGAGCGCGTGACTAACAGCTGCTGTCGAAAGCCAACTCAAGTCAGCTCGAGCTGTAGACGCGCCATTCGCCATTACCGACGTATTTAGATAGAATAGTGTCTACCACCATCTGTTTGCTTGATTGAGGACTGCAATCAGACGCTAAACAATCGACGCCAATTGATGTGATGATCTGCCGCTGGCTGCTAGTCAATCGACGTTTTTGGCAGCATTTTTATTTAAATCCTTGTAGTCGAAAAGTGAGAGTCTTAAATCTACAACTAGTTACATATAATATAGTTTATAAATACTTTCGAACTAGTGTAATATTATCACATAAAAAAGTCAGACCATTTCGCCATGATTGGTCATATGAACAGGGTAGTTGTGCACACTAGAAAATAACCAACTCAGACTTGATATTCAAAAGGCTGATGACAAGTTAAAAATATAAACTTCTCCGAACAGAGATTTAATAGTTTTTGGATCTGATCAACAATCGAATTTTGGAAAGCCAAAAAAAATCAAAATTTTGGGTGAGTTAGGTATATAGGCTGGCTTTTTTGTTAGACGACGAAAGATCCCACTTGGATGATTAGAGACACCTTTGCTTTGTGATGTCCAGAGCTCCTTGGTATGGATTAAAAAGAGTTCTAAACACCTTGGTATGTGTTGAAAGAACCGTCACGTATCTACAACGCTCGTAGAACCATCTACAAATTTATTGAGCTGGCTAAAATGAACTGTGGCAACCGAGTTGCTTCATCCTTAGTCTGGCGAAAGCTGGATAGTGGAGAAAAAAGCGTATAAATGTTTCTATCTCATTTCCCTTTTGCTATTTTGACAAGTTGCGTACTTCAAAAGCTTTAAGTTCACCGTGTGAGTGTCAAAGGGACAGTGTCCAGTTAGGACATCTATAACCGCGGCTATGTGAATCTTGCAAAGAGCTAGTAGTTCTATCAACATTTTATGTGCCATTCTCTCCACGCATACCGAGTTCGCGCGAGGCCCACGGATCCAGCGGCCCAGTATATAAAGACAGTGAATCACCCAGACGATTTTAAAATGGAAGTAACCTGATGCTAGAGCAAATGTTGTCATACACTTCTTGACTAGTTTTGAGCTCACTGTTAATGAGCTTAAGTTCTGTATATGTAGTAGCTCTGCTATCAGAATGGCATATCTCCCTCAAAAAAACCGTATTTTGTAAAAATAAAATCTGCTGCTACCTTAATGGCTATCACTTCTGTTTGAAAGACTCATCAGTGGTCTAGCAGTACGAAAAAAAAAGTTGATTGAGAGCTCCCGACAGAAGACTCCGCCTCCAACTTTCCCCTTAAGTCATTACTGTTTCAAAGAGTCATAAACGGTCTGGTAGTATGAAACAAAAGTTGTTTGAGAGCTTCCGACAGAAGGCTCCGCTTCCAACTATTCTCTTATACGTTGATCCATCCTTTAAAAAAGCGCACTGCGTTCGTTCTCCAGCGACTCCGCTCAACCAACATATCATTCGTAGGTATATGCGCAGAACGAATACCGCGAAGCAGTGATCCAAGTTATCAGTGTTACAAAGTGAGTAAAGATTTCGGAATGTCACTCTCTGACTTCCTTAATATGTACGGCTTCCCGGAGTCTGATAGCAAACTTAGCGCGCAACTATGCCCAAGGGTGCTATATGTGGAATGATGTTGTAAGTGGCGTATCACTGAAACCAATGAGAGCCGCTTATTGAACACCTGCTAGCCGGTTAGCAAGTGTGAGTTTACCGAACGCCATAAGACAAATACACCATATTCAGTATTGGCTTAACTAAGATCTCGTAAAGACAGAGCACAACTCTTGGTGAGAGTCTCCCCCGCTTCCGATTAGTTCTTTTACAATAATAAAAGGCAATCAGTTTCTATTAAGGAAGTGGTATCTGAATGTTATACCTCCTGGTAAACGAAACCAATTCAAAAACGAGTTGAAGTTTCTATTAACAATAAATTGAGTGAGTTGTAATTGGAGTTTTGAATGTGGAAAGTGACGTTGTATATACCGAAACCAGTACTGTATCAAAAAGTAGTTATCTGTTATCATCACCAAAACAGTCGATTTCATTAGTGGGTTTATATACCAACTATTTTCTTTGATGACAATAAATTGTAAATATTCAATTAATTGACAATTTGCCAACCAAAAAAATAAGAAAAAAAAGTATAATATATACCAAAGATATCTATTAGATAAAGCAGACAACAAAAAGGGCACCAGAATAGAACGAAAAATTAGGTTCTCATGCAAAAGAAAAGATAAAATAAATATAAGAAAATTATTTAAATGGAAATTATTGGCATGAGTTGACATTCGCTGACCTTTCGTCACCAAATATGAGCGACTAAATTATGTAAATGGCGAACACGAGCTAAATCTATTAAACAAATGCACGCTTACATACAAATATAGCTATAATGAAAGCAGCTTAGAGTATATTTAGTAAAAGCAATTAAGTGAAATGCAGATTAAAGCGATAATTTTTAAATTTAAGAAATTTACAAAAATAAGGAAATATACAGAAATTTAGAAATATGGGTATAGATTTTAAAATCTTTTGTGCAGCAGTTTAGAATGGAAGCCGAAATATCGAAAGACGGCTGTAATGATTTTGAAAAGCAATTAATAATGCTATTTATATTCTATTTGCATTATATTTTTATTTAATTTCGAGCAGAAATATCTTATGGCAGACAACTGCCAAATTGTTGCCAAATCTTTTACTCAAACGTCTTTAGATGACTGATAATACTCTGATGTAAGCGTGTACTAAAAGTATAGTAAGAGGACGTCTTCTGAATTCAGTGATTTGTGAAACAAATTTTTAATTTCGCCGAAATGAGGTTTGACTCACGATGTGGTTTCTTTGAAAAAACGTTTGTGATCATTTTCTATTTATATACCTCGTGGTACTCAGTAGAAATATATATTTTTATATCCCATTTTTAATACTTTAACCCAAAATACATAGGTCATAGAATATAATATAAAAATTTTTTGTTTCGATATAAGACGGTTTAGTTTAGGCGATTCCAATAACAACGGAATTTGTTCTACAGAGACTAAGACCAATTCTTAAAATTTGAGTTCCTGTTTTGTAATAGCGAAGATCAGTACTTATTTTAACACACATTATCTCTTCATGGCTAAATCGACTTAGCTCATCATGCTGGTAGTTTATATATTGTATATACTTTATAGTCTCTGATGTTTACTTCTAGGTGCTACAAACATCTTAGCAAACTTAATATATCGTGTTCAAGGTATGATAACAGCTTTATACGAAATCTGAAGAATATTCTTGAACAGACGGAAAAATAAGCTATGATTTCTCAATAAGACACAATTACTGTTTTGAATAAAGCTCGGCGTCTTGGGAAATCTAAGCAATCTGCAATACATATTTAGAGCAATCCGTGGAACAAATTACTATAAAATATATATAAAAACATATAAGAATATTGCCAAAAATGTGTGAATATAGCATGATCAAATTTGAACCGGACTCCCAATATGGAATTCAAACTTCAAGTGAAACGAAAAACGATAGATCCGTAAAACTAATTATTACAAAATATTGCCAAAAATGTGTAAATATAGCATGATCAAATTTGAACCGGACTGCCAAAATGGAATTATAATCTCACGTGAACAGAAAAAAGTTAAATCCGTAAATATAAAATATTGCCAAAAATTTGTAGATATACCATGATCAAATTTGAACCGGACTGACAATATGGAGTTTAAACTTCACACGAACATAAAAGAAGAAAAAAGTTAATTGATTTGGTTTTCACGTACAGTTTCAATGGACTAGTCCGGGTCAAATTCGATCAGATGTTACTCTGTTTGTACTATAGAAAATATAGCTAGTATAATTTTTATAAATTCACCACGCAATTTCTTATTGTATATTTTCTGCTGATTAACTTCCAAATACCATTTGCATGACTGAGGTAACGTAGTGTTTAGAAGCCTATTGCACTGAGAGTTTTATATAATGTGAGAAATAACTACAGTTTTATCCAACCATCCTCGTAGTTCAATTTGCATTTGCATTAAATTGTTACTTTGTGTAAAATATTTGCATTTAAATATTTTAATTTGTTCCGCCCAGTTGACTGCTTAGCTGCTGTGAAAAACTTTCACCGAATTAAATACAACTACATATGCTTATTTAGTAGTGATTTGTTGCTAGCACATTGTTTTTGTTAAATTAAATGCTTAATTTAAATAGACATATCTGATAGTAACTTGCCAGCTACCAGAATAAATAAATTAATTTATACAAATACATATATGTGGGCATAAAGTACTTTGAAGAAATTAGTGTTTTAAATATAGATATCAGATAAGACTTCTCATGGTCTTTCTATAGTTTAATTTCTCATATCTATTCGGATTGAACAGAGTAATATATATTTCCATATTTTTTAATCTATCTAAACTTTCTGAGAAAAAATTAAGCAGAGTTCTATTATAAAAGGAAAAAGTGGAGTATTTAAACTAACTAGTAGAAACTGTTCGAGGTTCTTGGTTATGAATGAACTTTGGAATAACGCAGTGATTTGACGTATAATCCTAATGACTGGAGGTAGTTGAAGTCTCGATCAGTTAAGTAACATTGTAAGTTAGGTTAGGTAAATAAGCTGATCATTCGTGGGGTCACGAATAGTCTATAGACGCTTGTACTTTATGATGACCAGAGCTTCTCTTAGTTATGAATCAAAAAGACCGTCGTATATCGACAAAATGCTTAGAAACTGCCACAAATTTCTTGAGCTGGTTTGTATCTATTCCAGGAAATTTGCCGGGTTCGTAAAAAGTATGGCAAGCGAGATCCTTAGTCTAGCGAAAGTTGGACATTTTCGTCATTGCGACTTCGGACTTTACGTCCTCAAAAATTTTATTTCTTCAAAGGTTGCTCTACTGCTAAAAGATTTTTTCAATGGCGAACGTGTAGTTAAAGATAAACCTTCTAATATATTATCTAATCAAATATGAATCGGTTTGACAAATTTACATTGGGTTTGTGTACACCATATTAATAAACTTTTTATTTTTGTTACAAGAAAGATTGTACCCTTTTTATGTTCGTGTGAAGTTAAATTTCCATATTTTAATTAGTGTGAGTTTAGCAATTTTACGTTTTCTGGTGATTTGTAACTATGGAAAACGACTTTGCTTCAAATTCTTTGTCTCCAGTGAGATCAGAAATGTTATGGACTTTACTTTATCGCGGTCACACACTTGAACTTTACTTGAAGCGTGTCGTCCATCTACCGCTGTTAACGACGATAACATCGAAAAAGTTAACGAAATAGTGCTTGCAATCATTGTTGGTATCAGATCAGATCGACTGAACACATTTTGGTTAGTGTTTCGGGTATAAAGAGTGCTAGTGCAAGATTCGTACCAGCAGACCAGTATATTTTGAAAATGACGTCGAGTAAAAATAGCAAAGGAGACGCTTGACAATGCATCAGAGGATCGTACATTCATCAAAGGCAGGATAATGATTATTACTCTCCAAAAACCTAGCGAATAGCGCTTCAAAAATCAGCTAAAACAGTAAAAACCACGTCAAAGTGGGTCAAAAATAAAGTGGTGCCATGCTTTGGTTGAACATAAATTTAGTCTACAGTGACAAATTGTCAATAGGGTATACTACTTGGCCGTTTTAAGGCGTCTACGGGAAACAATTTGTGGTAAATGACCGGATTTGCAGGTAAAAAATTGATGGATTTTTACCTTGATAAAGCGACTAGAATGGGACTAGTATGATTGTGATTGACTCTTCGCCAAATACGAAGCGACAGTCACAACTACATATATTCGCTTTTGTCTGTCTTAGAAACTGAAAAGAGTGTTTGAGTGTATTAGGATAACCACTTTCTGATTTGATAATGCAACCTGTTATAAAATTATTTCAATAGTGTCATCTAAAGGCTACCAAAAAATTTTTTTTTTTTATTTTGCCTACTGCTTTTTTCTTATTAAACTTGAGGCCTCCAATAACACAATTTCCATTAAAAAATTCGTTAAGTTTCTCAATAAATATTTCATATTTGTTTTAGCATATTGTGTTCTTACTTTTTATTTGTGCTGTGCTTGGCAGTATTCTGCACTGTCTAGATGAAACTCCATAGATGTAGGAACAGGTCTAACCAGCTGCAATGGAAAAAAGAAAAAAAAAATCAATTATTAGATAACAAAGTACATACAAAATTATTGGACAAAGGCAAATAAAATTTAAAGTCCTACTTAAATGCTAGATGGTCTTTGATATGGAACTCACAGATAAGAGGAGCAATGTGACTATGTAAATATGTAGAGAACGACAAGTGTGAAAGGTAGAATTTGGCAGCAGCACGAAATTGGGTTAATGGTGCAGCAATTAAAGAGAGGTAAAATGAAGTTGACTTAAAAAAAAAAAAAAAACAAAATAAATAAAAAAATAAATAAAAATTAAAAAATATCAAAAAAAAAATAAATTAAAATAATTTAAAAAAATGTAGATTTCTACAATTTAGTTTTAGAACAGCATTAGGCTATGAAGTAATTGTGTTTTTAATAGCTTAATTATAGATAATATAGCAAATTCTAAATTCCTGTCAGTCGGCGTCTGTTAATGAAATTTTACAGATCTACATACAAGTATACTTGTATTTCAATGAGTCTAGAAAATATTTCAACTTAGTTATTTCGTAAACAATTCCACTGCTCAGTTCGATTGCAAATTATTTGAGTAGAATCGATCAATCTTCATAAAAAATTTTACAATAACTACATGTCTTTCCAAGACATGGAGTGGGACGGATCGAACGTGCAATTGGTGGATATCATATATATTTTTTTACAATAGTGCAGACAAGTGAACAGATTCGAAGACAGGTTATATAATACTTATATTGAGTATTACAGAAATTTAAAGCTACCAAAAAATCATACACGATTTCTAACATTTTTTTATAATAATAAAAAAAAAATATAATTAAAAAAACTTCTATTTAGCTGACATAAAGGCTGACCGCTAATTTATAGTATGAAATTCAAATCGAAGCTAACATCTGAACTTAGATTTAATGCGACTGCATCATGATGAAATGGCGTTTGGAATAATGAACACAGTTTAATACAATTTTCATTAGACCATTCTTATCTAATTGTAGAGGAGATAAGCCGCCTTTAATATCAAACGCAAATACCTCTATGTCGGTTACGGTACTACAATAGGTAATTGTATTGTGTGGCATGAATTACTGTGAGATAGCTTTGTGGCATTTAATTGTATTAAGTGGTATGCGGGTTAAACATTGTCATAGCTGAGACAGAGCTGGATTATGAGGAAATATTTAATTTTACATACATGTATTCCTCTTCTTTATTGCCATAGACACCGCTTACGCGGTTATAGGTTACATATAGATATCTATATAAATGTAGCTTTGTATTCAATAAATACAGTGATTGGTTGTAATTTGTTTATCGATGAGTACAGTAGATCACTTTAGTCCAGAAAGTGGGGGCACATGACTTTTCCACTCATTTTCTGCACGTGATTTGAATTGTTCCAACAGTGGAAACTATTACCAACAGAAAATGTTGGCATTATTGCAAATATTTCTTAAATCGCAAATCTACGAAATTTTGTTCCGATTTGGTTTGTTTAAAAACATGAAAAAAATTTGTATGAATGAACTAATTTGTTCTGTATAATTTCTACTTTTGCTACCATTTTTATTAAAGAAACTCACAAAAAAAAAATTATTGTCAAAGATTTTCCTTTCAACTTCTACTTTTGTTGATCTACAGCGCGTATACGTAACACATTTATTTTTTCAACTAACTAATCATATTTCACATTTAATTTATTAATTAACTGTAAGTAAAGCTGTAGTAATTAATCGCATTGAAATCATTGCATTACATTTTTTTAGCATAAAAAATATTTACTGTTTCTTCTTTTATAACTCACACATTAAATCGTAGGAGTGCGGTGTGTATGAGTAACAGTTTTATATCATTTGTATTTTTCAATTATTAATAGATATTGCTGGTTTAGTGTTTTTTGCCATTAAATAGCATATAAACAAGAGAAAACGTTAACTTCGGTTGCACAGGAGCTATAATACTCTTTAAAGGTTTTCACAAATGTAAAAGCTTTATTACAACAGTTTTATTTAGCCAGTTTGTATGGCAGCTATATGCTATAGTGATCCGATCTGAACAATTTCTGTGGAGTTTGCACGGTTGCCTTGGATAACAACCCATGCCAAATTTTTTGAAGATATCATGTCAAATAAAAAAAAATCCCATTAAACTGCTTGATTTCGACCGGCCAGTTTGTACGACAGCTATATGCTATAGTGATCCGATCAAAATAATATGCTCGCATATTATGACGTTCTCTTAGAAAATAATCCCTACCGAATTTCGTGATG
Source organism: Bactrocera tryoni (assembly GCF_016617805.1). Lineage (NCBI taxonomy): Eukaryota > Metazoa > Arthropoda > Insecta > Diptera > Tephritidae > Bactrocera > Bactrocera tryoni. The sequence goes on along the minus strand of NC_052500.1, from coordinate 66,160,622 downwards.
ATATCTTGTCAAATGAAAAAGATTTCCATAAAAGCAGCTTATTACCAGCGTCCAGTTTGTATGACAGCTGTATGCTATAATGGTCCGATCTGAACAATATGTTCGGAAATTATAGCATTATCTTGGATAATAATTTATGCAAAATTTCGTGACGATATCTTGTTAAATAAAAAAAATTTCTATACAAGGGCTTGATTTTGAACGATCGGCTTGTAGGGCAGCTATATTATCTAGTGGTCCTAAAGCAACGGTTTCGATAAATAAGTAGGTTTTTGGGGGAAAAAGTTCATGTACAAAATTTCAGAACGATATCTCATAAATTGAGAGACTAGTTCGCTTATATATTGACAGATAGAGATGGCCAAATCAACTCCGAACTTCACGCTGATCATCTACGTATGTACATATATATTTTATAGAGACTCCGACTTGTTCTTCTGGGTGTTTCATCGTAGCAACTGGATTATGAGAAACTGCACTAAGGGTATACATATTTTATAGTCTTATTTCATCAAATATATGTATGTATTTCATGATAGGAGTTGGCCGGTACGTATGAGTAACATTTTTATCTCAATTAGAACTCGCAATTAGTTCCTAAAACCATTTAGTTTTTATGGGTTTAGTCATTCATGTATTTAATAATTCATTTTAAAATAAGAAGTAAATCATTTAAAATATTTCAAATAAATTAAATTGTATTTTTTCAATTAATGAAAATATTATAGCTAAAAAATGGTTTTACAGCAACACCAGTTTTTTTGTATTAAAATAAAATTGCTTAAACAAAAAAAAGGTATGATTTTTCAAATAAATTTATTGTTAAAATTTTTTCTTTTATTTTTTTTGATTTTTTTTTCTGATTTTTTTAATAAAAAAAAATTTTTTAATGGTTTGGGGAAAACAAATTTTGTTCAATTATTTTTTTAAATTGTTTTTTTTTTTACTTTTTTTTAACTTTTTTTTTAATTTTTTACATTTTAATACGAATTTTGAGTCATAAAAATTATAGCTTAAACTTGAATGAAATATGACATACACACACCGTTAATTTATGAAAGTGCTAACAAAGCTCTTTAAAACTACATCCATATAATTTAAAAATAAATATTTAATAATTATAAATAAATATACTAAACTGCTTGCTGAACTCTCCACATACCACTTCCATTATCATTAATAAGCACTTGATAGTTGTTAAGTTAAATGTGTTAATGCAAAATATTGAGATGAATTGAGGCATAAAATTCTATAAGAAAGCCAAATGCACGATTAAGCTCGATAAATATGTTTGAACAAATCATTTTATCACGATTTATTACGAAATCTACTACTATGATGAGTCAAAGTTGGCAACAGCGTAACAAAAAGTGACTCAAAGTGAAGATTTCACAAGCAGACTAATCGCAACTGTGTTAATTGCATAAAAAATCACTACAAAAGCAGGAGATTTTAAGGGAAATTGCTACATGAACTCATAAGTGATGTCTGCTGCTTAATGCCTTCATCCTAGTCATGCACCATTACTTTTACTATCACTTCTTAAGTACTTGTGAGATTTCACAATAAACAAGCAAAGACTGATTTAAAAAGGGCAGAGGAAAATTACGCAAAAGTGCAAAGAGATAAATGTATATATGTATGTATGTAGAAAGTAAGAAGAAAACACACTAAACTTCAGCGGCCCCGAAGCTATAATACCCTTCATAGATGCATTTTTTATAGCGACCTGATACATAGATGGATGGAGATAGATACTAGAATTAAATACATATGGTTTTAAGTTCAGCCGGCCTGAACAAAAAGAAGAAGACAATGCACCGTGTCACAAGTCAGCGAAAGCCCTGGTAAAAATCCAAGAATCGGGCTTCGAATTGCTTCCGCATCCACCGGATTCTCTACATTCGGCCCCAGCGCCTATTTCCTGTTCTCAGATCTCAAAATAAATGCTCGCTGGGAAGAATTTTCCGTCGAATGAAGAGGTGATTACCGAAACTGAGTCCTACAGTGAAGCAAAGAACAAATCGTGCTACAAAAACTAGTATCGAAAAGTTGAAGGCTCACTCTAGTCAGTGTATCACTCTTAAAGGGAACTATGCTGAATTAAAAAACAAAAAATTTTGCTAAAAGATATATTTACTAGGCCAAGAACTATTTAATTGACCTGCTATTTTTGTCTTGATTATGATCGTCACTTTGTTTGGCAACTATATGCTACAGTGCTATGAGCTGAACAATGTGTTCACAGAATGTGGCGTTGCCTTGAGCAATGAAGAATGCCGGATTTCGTATAGACATGTTGGCAAATGTGAAAGTTTTTCGTACAAAACCCTGATTGAACCTTTTGTGAACATTTTCAGACCAATATCTCAAAAACTCAGCGACTAGTCAGCGTTTCTTGGCGGTTGTTAACAACTTGGTAGCAAACTTAATACGAGGGCTGCTATATATATTCTGGCCTAGGGCAACACTAAGTGTTGCCAGGTGCAATCTTACATTTCCATTGGAAAGTTTGACATTTTTTAGCATAACATCACTCAGAATGTTTTGTCATTTAATCGTGAATTGTTTTATTTACAGGGAATTAAAAAATTCATCTCGGCCAAAAAATGGAATTAACTCGTGAACATTTTCGTGCGATCATTTTTCACAACTTTTCGACGTGGATTATCACGACAAGAGTGCATCGATGAACTAAAATCTTTGTATGGCTATGAAGCACCATCCTATAGCACTGTGACAAATTGGTACAACGAATTCAATCGTGACCGACGCTCGCTCAAAAACGAATTCCGTGAAGGTCGTCCAAAAACAGCTGTTGTGCCAGAAAACATCGATGCCGTACGTGAACTGATAATGCAAGACCGTCATGAAACATTTCTTCAGATAGAGGCATGCCTATGCATTTTTCCCACCAGCATACATTCGATATTGCATGAACACCTGGCCGTAAAAAAGGTTTGTTCTCGTTGGATCCCGCACAATTTGACAATCGCTCAAAAAAAGGCTGGTGTGGATTGGTGTAAAGAAATGCTGAAAAAATACGATCGCGGTGCCTCAAAAGACGTTTATAAGATCGTCACAGGTGACGAGTCATGGATCTATGCGTATGATCCCAAAACAAAACAGCAATCGACAAAAAAAAAAAAAAAAAAAAAAAAAAAATCGTTGATAATTAAGCCTATTTACATTATTAGGCCAGAAATATATCTAGCAACCTACGTAACCGTTGTTCAGGGTATAAAAACACATAGCAAAAACAAAACGATTTTTCATAACGAATTATCAGCTGATTAACTGTATATTGACGTTTGCTGTCTTAAACGAGTGATTAAGCACTTAACAATTTTTATTAAATTTTTTTTTAAATAAATACACGCGCATTTTCTGCATACACTTATACATTAGGGTGGGCAAACAAACATTTTTTTCTTTTCAAAATATAAGAAAGTTACTTGATTGACATTTTCTAAAAAATTGGTTGATTGTCACCACTAGGAAAGGCTCTCCAACTCTGAGTTCTTAATTGTAACAGGAATGACCTCCCCCTAACAGCTTTCTATTTCTTTCTTATTATCAGAAATATTTTTATCTCGCTTCCAACTACTTGAGAAAATATTTCGTTTTGTAGATTTTGTAGGAAAGACCGTTAGGCGGAGGAACTTCCCCTTACAATTAAAAGCTCATACTTTAAGTATTTTTAAGCCTTTTTTAGAGGTGACTATCAACCAATTTGTCAGCGTATCAAGCGAAAAAAAATATTCGTTTTTGTTTAGCCACTCTAATTTACATATCTACATATATGTATGTATGTCGGCTTATACATTTCTCTGTCTGCTTAGATTTATAAAGTGATATTGACGTTGCCATGAAAAATGTCGAGGAAGCAAAAGTGACACAACAAGTGCAATGCCCAGCTGCAAGCGTTATGCACACGCATATATTGTACAAGCAAACAAACATATTTAAATGTATGTACATATACATATATGTATTTATAAGTGCACCCGCCGTGCAATGTGCATAAATCGGTTTGCATTTATGTAGTTATGGAAAGTGAACGCGCGTGTACGCTATCAAATTACCGTAACGCCATTATATGACGTCTGCATAGGTATATGCATGTATGTATGTATGTATAACGACAGTCGCATTTTTGGAAAGCTTGGTTGGCTATGCTTTAATGCAGAAGCTCAATTTTTTTAATAACATTGTGTCTGCAAGTTGTTTATGAAGCGATTAAAGTCCGTATAAATTTGTGTGTAAGTAGTTATGTGTATATAATCACCTAAAATGCAAAATAACGTAACACCACTTTTCATAGGTTTACAGGCGAAAGAAAAATGGTATAAAAAAACCACTCGTATTAAAAGAGAATTTGAATTTTGGTTATCAAGTGGTTATAAAACGGTTATATATTGGTTATAAAACGGTTATATATTGGTTAGCGGAAGCTGAAAATTTTATGGTACATACAGGTACATATATGTAATACCATTTGATGAAACAAATTTTGAGTTTTGGTTATAAAACGATTATATATTGGTTATATACTAGTTATATTTGACTGCAGGAGCTGAAAATTTTATGCTATATATATGTAATATGATGTAATGAATCTTAAGCAATAAAAAACTCAATTTAGATTTTTTTGATGATTCGTTGTTTTGAATTTTAGATGACGTTATGCAAGTATATATTATCTAAATATATATTTTATTTACTTATATCTTTACTTAACATTCGTATAAACTGATTGCTTCGAAGCTTTATCTATTTTCTGCAATCATACTATTTAATCTATAGATAATTTATATAATATGTTTTTATTTCTATGACTTTCCGCAGCGAAAATCGCTTTCTCACTTAATTATTTGCGTTTATTTAGTTGCTAATCAACAAGTAAACAAACGAACCTACACTCAAGCAGTGATAGTATGTATGTAAATACATTAGCAAATAACAGCGGCGTGATTATTTCATTAGTTATTTTCAGTGAAGCCACGTGAACAGCGAAAATAAGCCGAAAAAAGGCAAAAAAAAAAACAGAAAGAAAGAAATATTAAAAAAAAAAAATAGAAAGAAACAAATATTAAAAAAAAACAATAAAATAAATAAAACAACACAATTGCATATATTTTCTTAGAAAATAAAAGCACAGATAGGTACAAGATAGTAAGTACAAGTGACTAGGTTTTGCATAGTGATGTGTTTTATGGAAAGTTACACACTGAAAAGCTGCAGATATTCTAACAGGCTCCACATATACTATTTAAGACTACTTGTAAGAGGTCTTAATACATTTGATCGACGGTAATTCGTCAGCAGTGCGGTTTAGCGGGGAAAACACCTCACAATCTACGCCCGGAATGCGCAGAGTAAAGGAACAAGTCAGCTCTCCTTAATGGGACTGAATGAGTGAGTTAGTAGAGAGGTTACAATAGGTCAAAGATCACATCTGATCAACTTTCAATCGCTTAAAATTTTGTGCTTTCAATGAAATCACGGCTACAGAATTATGAACATATTTCAGCAGAGCTTTAGAGAATTTACGCCCTCACGAGCATACTTGAGTAGCACAAAGTATGCTGTGATTCATCGAAAACTTGTCTGATGCGAGTCGTCCAGCAATCTCTGTTGATGACGATAACAACGAAAACGTTAAAGAAACAACGCCTGAAAATCGCGGAATAGGCATCAGTGAGATAGCATATGATCCCAACAATTCTTATGTATCGACTTAACACATTTTGGTTAGTATTTTGAGTATGAAGCAACTTCGATTCGGGTGGAGCTATTTTTTGTAAAACTTTGAGGTCGTTTGGTACGAGTCTAGCATTGATACGAAAAACGATGATGATTGACAAAGTAGCTGAAGAATCTATAAATATCAAACGCCTCATTACTGGTGACGAAATACTTCGGAGTGGCAAGAAACGAAACTTTTAACATATGGTTCAAGCAGCTCACAACTTCCAGCCTTAGACCAAGTATCCACAGGGTAGCCAAAAAACAATTATTTGAAGGCGAGATAAAGTGAGAAGGCGAAATATCCCTTCCCAGGGTTGTGCGCTGGGTTGGGGCCCGCCACGTAAAAAAAAACAACTTCACTGAAAGGAATGAATGGTGACGTAACGACGTATTATGAACAGGGCGTCGAAAACCTCCAACTATCTAGATAATAGCGACATAAAAATGGACCGAAACCGAAAATTACAAAACTATCTGAAGGCAATGAGGGCAATAACAGCTGAAACACATACGAATTGTATGAACAATTAGCTATAACAAAGATTTGTATTAAACCACGTGAAAGGGCAATTTTAAACTTCAGTCTGAGTCATATTTGAACAAATGAGGGATCTCTCATTCAATATATCTCCAAAATAAAATCTACTCCTTCAGTAGCAGATTCTTTATTCCGATTCCGATTCGATAATCATGCTGATTATTATTTGAATGAACTAGGAATTCTGAAATAATAACAAAACATTGGCTTCTTCAGGAATCGAAACGATTTTCTCATTGCGATGCTGATCGTAGTGACTTCTTTCCAATATAACTCTCTAACAACAATTAATACCTTTTCAAACTTTCATAAATTATTAACATACAAATCACTAACATCGAATACGTGGATATGTATGCACTTTTATAGATAGTTACAAATTTTATCAGACACTATATCAGCATGAAAAGTTCTACAAAAGACTCAGCAGAAACCAACTTTGCGCGTGTTTCGCATCAAATTACTTATTGGCTGTCTAGCCAATTGTACATTTTTCAGTCCTTCTACAACTCTTCGCTCTCTTCATACACATTTTCCTGTAGAGCTCAGCATTGCTATTATTACAGAAGAAGCAGCCACTTTTTTATAATGATTCAGCATAACAATGCTGGAGCGGAAAGGCGCTAGATTTCATGACATTATTTAATGGAAGTAAATTCTAAAAAAATGTAGTTCAAGGAATTTCAACTGAAATAATTAAAATTTGGAATTATTAAATTATATACATGTATGAAAGATAATGGTGAAATAGTAACCACAATAGCTGTATATGTCTGGTAATTATGTTCGAAATATTCATAAGAAATAATTTTTGGTTTAAGAGTTGCTGAGAAGCAAGCAACAGAAACTATTGTTGCGGAAACTAAGTCAAATTTAACTTTTAATATTTTAGAAATCATCAGGTATTTCCAAAACAAAAAAAAAAAAAGTGGACAAGATTACTTAAAAAGGAAAGACAACGTCTAAATATGTATGTATGAAGATCTTTCACTTGATATTGATGGGACAGATCGTATGATAGCTACATGCTATAGTGCGCCGATTTGAACTATATTTTCATAGATTGTTGCATTGTCTTCGAAGCAAATTTATGAAATTATCCTGTCAGATAAAAGAGGTTTCTATAAAAGAACTTGAATTTCGAGCGATCGCTTTCTATGGCAGCTACATACATATATGCTACAGTGATGCGATCTGAATAATTACCTCGAAAATTTCACCCCTGTCTTGGACAATAATTCATGTCAAATTTAATGCGCATATTTTGCCAAATAAAAAATTTATTCATACACAGTCTTAATTTTGATCGATTACTTTGTACAGCAGCTATATGCCATAGTGGTGCGATCTGAAGAATTTCTTCAGAGATTGCAGCATTATCTTAGACAGTCATCTATGCTAAACTTCATGGAGATATATGGTCAAATAAACAAGTTCTCCATACAAGGACTTGAGTTTGATCCATCAGTTTATATGGGAGCTATATGCTTTAGTGGTCCGATCTGAACAATTAGTTCGCAGATTGCAGTGCTGTCTTGGAAAATAATTCACGCCGAATTTCGTGAAGATATCATGTCAAATAAATATGATTTACATACGAGGACTTGAGCTTGATCGATCAGTTTGTATGACAGAAATATGGCCCTAGTGATCCGATATCGGCGGTTTCGACAAATAAGCAGCTTCTTGTGGAGAAACGGACATGTGCAAAATTTCAGATCGATATCTCGAAAACTGTGGGACCAGTTGTTGTATAAACAGAAGAAAAGAGAGACAGCTATAGCACATTAAAGGTGCGAGTATACGAGTGTTCTCAGTAAAAATGCATAAGAAAGAACATGAATGCATAGTTTTGAGATGTTTCTGTTATAAGGCTGATGTCTTTACAATGAATGAGAATAAACTTATATGGTCAGTTTTGAAATGATGCTGTTAGGATAGTCTTTATACAGAGGATTTTCAAAAAAAGTAGCAACACCTTGACTAAAGCATATAGACATGGAATAGTTGGTTAAGAAACCAGTTAAGTTAGGAAAGAATATCAATAAATATATTTATAAGCAAATACTACACAGTATGAAATACAAAATTTCAAAATTAATTAACTGTATTTGTTTTTGCTACACTCTATATACAGTGTCGGACAAAACTCATTGGACTAACTCGAGTCTCACACATGTTCCGTCATAACTTTTTACATAGATGCATTAGAAGAATAATTTTTTTTGCAAAAGATAGACCACATATTCTATATTAAGAAACAATGCAATAATATGTTTTTACTTTTATGTAAGATTTATAAATTATAACAGAAGGGAAAGAAGTAAAAAATTCGTGCGACATAACTCATTGGACTTTAGCTAAATATGAAAATAAATTAGTTTTAAATTAATATTTTACTGAATAGCCATTATTTTTTTTTGATTGCAACACATCTTTTATGCATAAATGAAATTTAATTACTAATATGTGAATCATTTATTCCATTCTCGGCTCGCTTTAATACATCAAGTAGCTTGTTTTTATAACCGTGGACCTGTTCCTCTTTAATTTGCCTGTTGACAATTTCCCATAAGTTTTTAATCGGATTCATGTCACGAAACTGGTCGGACCATCTTATAACATAAACTTATTATTCCAAAAATCAATCCTTCACAACTTTGAGGATGTGCCTGGGGTCATTGACATGTTGAAACTGCCAATCAGGCAGCATTTTTTGGATAGCGTGAGGAAACATTTGGGTTGGCAGTATATTTTTATATTGGAACCCATCCATGTTCCCTTCTATTCTGTAAATTGGTCCTACACCCTGACCAGAAAAGCATTCCCACACTATTATATTACCCTACCATGCTTTACTGCACCCTGCGAATATCGACACTCTAAACGCTTCATGTTGGTCTTCGTATACCTGTCATTCCATCTAAGTTCTGTAAATTAAATTTGGACTCATCTGAAAACAATATCGGCTTCCATTGCTCTTCAGACCAATTTATATGCAGTTTCGCAAATTCCAAAGGTGCTAACCGATTTTTTTGGAAATATAAGATTTTTTTACTGCACGGAAGCTAAAAAGACCAACATCAACGGCGCGCCGTTGTATTGTACGCGTACTCTCTCTTAGTTGTGAGCTATCTACAACATTGTTTGTTAATATCTGGGGATATTTTATAAACTCGCGCACTATTCGCAAGTCATACTTTACCGAATTGACTCTGGGACGTCCTCCAATATTAAGTTTGTTCTTGCGTAAAATAGCAAAAACAGTTGTTTTCCCCAGAGAATAATTTTTTTAAAGCTTCTTTTCCACACATTTTTTGTGAATTTGCTTACAATTAATAATTTAAGTTCAGTTGAATGTGTTTTGTCTATATTTTTATCAAAAATAATTTTTTAGTATCATTATTCGGGACAACTTTAAATATTTCACAACACACTCGTTATCATTAAAATAAACAACTCGAATAAGTGTGATCTACGATTTATAATAATTATAATTATTGTAAGTACCTGCAAAATTCTTTTCCCGCCACATAACGGTAAATTAATCCAATGGAAGTGGTTATTTCGATATCCAAAGTGTTAGTCCAATGAGTTATGTCGCACGAATTTTTTACTTTTTTCCCTTCCGTTATAATTTATAAATTTTACACAAAAGTTAAAAAATATTATTGCATTGTTTCTTAATATAGAATATGTGATCTATCTTTTGCAAAAAAAATTATTCTTCTAATGCATCTATGTAAAAAGTTATGACGGAACATGTGTGAGACTCGAGTTAGTCCAATGAGCTTTGTCCGACACTGTACATAGCTATAAGTTATAATGAAATGGAGCTGTTTTACAAATATTTACAGTAACAATGTGCAAGAAACATTTTGTACATACCACATAGTAAATATTTCCAAAAATATATATGTACTTTGTTGATATATTTTATATTTGTTAACTGTGAATGTGAAATGTTGCAAGTATCACACCAATATGCGTTACATGTGCGGGTGAGATGCCAGTGGATGAGTGTGGCGCAAGTGGATATATGTATATTAATGCGTTGACGTACGTTTTGCGCGTGCTAGGCAGCGAGTGTTTCAAAATTCTTTCAAATATATATTTTACTTAAAATTTTTGTTGCTTTTTCTTTGTTTTTTTGGTACACTTTACTTCTTATTTTTTTAATTTTTGAATTAAAAAAAATTTTTTTTTGAGTTTTTAAAATTTCCTATTTTAATTTTTTTTTTGAGTTTTAAAATTTTTTTTTTGAATTTCTCTTGATTTTTTAAAAATAATTTTTTGAATTTTTTTCAATTCTTCACAGTACAATAATAATTCACATTGAGAAACGCAATTGCTGCTGGCCGTCTAACAAGTCCGTTAATACTCGCTTGCCAATCAATATTATATTATACGAGTATACGAAAATATATTTTGTATTTTATTATTTTCTTTATTTGCTTTTACTTTTGCCAATAAAAACGTACGAACAATGTTTTTCACTTTCCTCGCTCTTAGACTTGCATAAATACTACAAGCACATTGCTGCTTTTCTGTTGATACTTTTTAATTTTTATTTATAACTTTTTCTTTCAGTCTTCTTTAGCTTCTCTCCCACTAAATTTAGTATTTCTTATTTAACTTATTTATTATCGCTACGCTCTACGATGCTGCTGCTGCTGGTGATTTGAAATTGAAAATTAATTTTCTGTTTACTTTGCTGTCACAATTCTGTATTAATTTATTAAAACAACTTAAATCGACTTAGCATTTTTATACAATCACAACTTGATAGGAAAATTAATTTAATTAATTAAAAAATTAATTTAATTAATTTAATTAATTAAAAAATTAATTTAATTAATCGGACTTAGATTTTTATAATTAACTAAAAATTAATTTAATTAATTAATTAATTTAATTAATTTAATTAATTAAAAAATTAATTAATTAATTTAATTAATTAATTAATTTAATTAATTTAATTAATTAAAAAATTAATTTGATAATTTTTTTAACAAACTAGCTGAAGCATATATTTTTAAGAAGCAAATTCTAAAACAAAATATTTAAAATCCCTAATTTCCACAGTAAATTTAAAATTAATTTATTTTAATTAAATGCAAAATCTGCTAATGTGAAATATGTTGTTTTTGCGAAAGTCAACAGTTATGTAAGTTGTTTAAAATTTTGCGAATGCTATTTCAATTTAAATAACAAAAACGGGTTTCAAGTATGAATTTAAAGTATTTTCCAAAACAAAAATTTTTCGAAAAACAAAAAGCACTCAAAGTGAATTTTTTTTCCTCGACCTGACTTGGCATTAATTACGTCGATTTACTAGTAAATCGTAAGTAAGTACATATAAACATAAGGTACACGTCAATCACACAAGTTAAACAACCATAAATATGTAAATATGTATATGCAATAAGTGGAAATGAAATGGCAAATAAACTGGTTGAATGTGAAATCAACTTGAGTTCGCGGAATTGTAATGAACGTGTAATATTAATGAGTAAAGTACAATGAACCGACAATAAGATGTTGAATATAAAGATTTTACGTTTATCATAATACAAAAAAAAATCCTTTCAAATTAAATTTTACGAAAATTTCAACTTTTGTTTGGTAGTGAAAAAAATACAGGAAAATGACGAAATTGTCGATCAGTTTGTATGGCATTTACATATATGATATATTCACTTTATCAGAACAATTTCTTTTAAGATTGTAGTGCTGCCTCATACCAAACCACCAAATTTCATACAGATATCTGGTCGAATAAAAAAGTTTTATATACAAGGACTGGATTTTGACCGCTCAATTTGTATGACAGCTATGTGCTATAGTGATTCGATCAGAATAATTTCTTCGGAGATCATACTTCAATCTTGAACAATAACTCATACCAAATTTCGTGAAGATATCTCGTCGAAAATAAATCTCTTAGGAGATTGCACATTTGTCTTGGAAAATAATCCATTCCAAATTTCGTGAAGATATCTCATAAAACAAAAAAGTTTTCCATACAAGGACTGAATTTCGATCGTTCAGTTTGTATGACAGCTACATGCTATAGTGATTCGATCAGAATAATTTCTTCGGAGATCATACTTCAATTTTGAACAATAATTCACACCAAATTTCGTGAAGATATCTCGTCGAATAAAAAAGTTTTCCTTACAATGACCGGATTTTGATCGATCTGTTTGTACGACAACTATATGCTATGGTAATTCGATTTGAACAATTTCATGCCAAATTTTGAGAAGATATCAAATAATTTTCCACACAGGAACTTGATTCCATCGTTCATTTTCTATGGCAGCTAAAACTTATAGTGGCGATTTCGACAAATGAGACGGCTTTGGAAGAGAAAGGATGTGCGCAAAATTTCGAGATCGATATCTCAGAAACTAAAAGACTAGTTAGCGTATATACAGACATGGATAAATCTACTCCTACGCTTCCTGCAGGGCGTTACAAACTTCGTGCAAATTTAATATTTGCTCTTTAGTGTATAAAAATATACCTCAGTCGTGTAGGGATTCTTGAAACACAAGAAATATTTCGCATATTTTCACTGCAACCAAATTAGCTCAAAATTGCTCAGATGAACATAGGTGTGCGACTTTGATAACATACTCCTAAATGTAGGCAACATTTTTCACTCTTTGTAACAGTGGTTTTAATATAACGATATTCGTTGAGTCATTCGATTAAAGGCGGTATGCTAGTATAATTGGACAGAATTTTGGCAAAGGAAGGGAAGTGATAGTACAATTTCGTAATTAAAGGGTGTAGGAGTCAAACCACCAACATTTACTAAAATATCAAAAATAGTTGTACTTGATGGAAAATTTTTGAAAGATTCGTAATCAAGACACCTCAAATACCCCACAGATCTCCTAAGACATGATCGCAAATTTTGGGCAACCACGCAAAATAACATCCGATTGGGGTAAAGTATTCACTTCTAAACAATTTCAGGAGTTCATTGATAAGCATGGTATTCAACACAATAAGATTGCTGTAAGAACGCCGAGGGCTAACAGACAAGTTGAACGAGTTAATAAGATGGTTCTCATTGCTTTAAAATGTTCCGAGTGAAACGTACAGAAAATGGGACAATGAACTTCTAACCATCCAATGGAGTAAAAACTCTCAACGTGATGAGGTCAACAAATTCACGTCGAATGAAGTAGTGTTTCATTTCAATCCTAGAGACGTAACTTATAAAAGGATGATACAAGCTTTGCACGATGATGATAAAGGTAACGTAGATATTGGCATTAAACGAGATGAAGTAGCGAGCAGCATCATCGAACAAATGGAAAAACTGTTACGACTAGCGATATCAGGGACTTAGTGGTCATCGATCATGCTCATAATGCGACAGGCGAGTTACAAAAGCTGGATCCAGTATTTAAAGGTCTTACTTTTAAGTTAGAACTGCAGTCAATTTAAAAACTGTCGTTTCGATAAATGCGCGTTTAAAGAAAAACTTATAAAAAAAAATAACTCCAAAAAATATTTGAAAAGTTTTAAAATTTCAGTATGTTATTTTGAAAGGTATTGCTATCCATATAAAAAAAAATATAAAAAAATGATAATTTTGAATTTTTACAATAGTCGTGTCCATAAAACAACATGTAGGAATGACGATAAATCTAAGCCAATGTTTGTGCCATAATACGACGAAAAGTCGAATATGGCTAGAAAGAAAAATGAGAATAGTACGACCACACAATGGCTCTCGAATTCACCAGATGCGAATCCAATGGATTATTCTCTTTGGTCAATTTTGGAGAGCAAGCACCGAAGTAAAAAATACACCAGTCTCGAGATGCTGAAGAAAGCCATTGTCTGTGAGTGGGCCATAATACCGGCAAGTCACATTCGGGCAGCTTGTGATTCGTTTTTTGACCGTCTCAAGGCCATAGTTAAGGCAAAAGGTGGTCGTATCGAACAAAAGTGAATTGGTCCTGAATTTATGATTATTTTCACACATTTTGTACTTTAAAATAAATAAAAATAATTTTCCAAACAGAATTTATGGCTTTTTTTTATTGGTCGAGTGCCGGACCCTGTAAGAATACGAATGCGAGATATAAGAAAAAAATGAGTATACTCAAAAATTCAATCTAGAAATTTGTACCGAAGCGTAATTTTATTAAATCTACATTAAATTTATCGAAGAAAAAATATAGTTATATAGCTCTTATGTATGTTTATATAGTAAAGAACCTTTACACCCCCAACTAGCATACGCCTCGACAATAAAAAAAAGTTTGAATAATTATCAAATTAGTTTTAGGAACAAAAAACAACGCGTTTGAAGGTCAAAAACAGCTAACTGCGAGACAAAAGCCAATTCAAGTCACGTTATATTGAATCACTTGGTCACACCAGGCAAAAAAAATTGAACAAAAAACAAACTTAACTTTTAGACACACAGTACATACCATAAGACAATAAGCATTTAGATGTATGAATAAAAAAACAACAAATTTTGCTAAACAGGTATTTACTAATGGCTTACGACAGTCAGACATAGCGTATTTGTATATAAGCAGAGAGCAAAAAACAAAAGGGGAAAAATTATGCTCTCAAGTTCAATGTTATTTACATGGCTCTTAGCTTTTAGCAGAGATGAGTTCGTTGGCATTTGCCAGTGAAGACGTCTGGGTGCACAACGGAAAAATTCAATGCGATAAATATTTATCGAATTACAAAAAAGCGACACAAAAAAGTGAAAGAAAAAATATTCAACAAAAGAAAAGCACATTGCAAAGCTATTAAATTCATTCAATTGACATTGTTTTGCTCAATTGCAGCTGATGGATTGATAGAGCAGCTCAATAATTGGTGGTGGCTAGCAAGCTCACATCAACTAGAAGGCAACGAGATAAGCAGACATGGCATGAAGATGAAAATATATAGTATAAAATCCAAGGAGACTGAATCTTCACTGTCTAGCTACATATGTAGACAGACAGACAGACAGACGGCCACCACGCATATGCAAATGTTACTTTTATTTGTCTTTTGCTGATATGTTATTGCAAGAACAAATACATATATGAAAAGTTTTGGGTTATAAATTTATTTATTTTTTTGAAGGTTTTGTGTGTTTACTACATATCAACATATATATGTGTATGTATATTATATTTTATCTATTATTTAAATTTTCTTCAATTAAATTGGACTTTTTAACAAAAGCCAAAAGTAAAAATTGGGACTGATAGCAAAATTTTTGAATATTTGTATATAAATACTCACAATGATATTTATTATAATAATAAATAAAGAGATTAGTAAAAATGTATCAGCAACATTTTGTATACAAGAAAATGAAATGGAACCAAAGCTATAACACTTTTCAAAGATACAAGAGTATAAGAAAATATTTTTTTTTTTGATTTTTGATCAGAGATTATAGTGCAGCCTTGAATAATAAACTAAGTCAAATTTCGTGCAGAAATCTCATCAAATGAAGAAGTTTTTCATACAAGACTTGAGTTTGATTCATCACTTTATATGGCAACTATACGCTATAGTGGTCCGATCTGGAAAATTTGTGCAGATATGTTAGCGTTCTCTTAAAAAATAAGCCCTGTCAAATTTCTTGAAGATATCTCATCAAATAAAGAAGTTTTCTTTATACATGAACTTGATTGTGGTCGTTTAGTTTGTATGGCAGCTATATGCTATAGTGGTTCGATCTGAACAATATGTTACCCTGCTTTGGGTAATACTCCACACCAAATTTCGTGAAGATCTCAGGTCAAATAAATGAGATTATCATACAAGGACTTGATTTTGATCCTTCAGTTTGTATGGCAGCTATACGTTGTAGTGGTCCGATATCGGCGACTCCGATATATGCGCAGCTTCTTGGGTAAAAATGGGCGCGTGCAAAATTGCAGAAACTGAGTGACTAGTAACTGAGTGACTAGTTCACATATATACAGACGAATAGAGAGTCAGCCTCTTCTATTTATACCCATTTGCGGTATGGTATTTGACAACAGCTGTCTTCGAAACACCAAGCGTTACTCTCCACCAAATCGAACAAACTATACTAGATGCTCAAACAATAGAGCGACACCTGTGGTGCAACCCTGCGCTAAAGTGTCTGCTGATGCAAGAGTAATAGTGTTATGAATCTTTCCTGGACGAGCGATTCTTATTTTCGAGTTAAAAAAAGTGTAGTAAGCGCTTTGTTTTTAAATTTATAATTGAATTTTGCATTTTCATTCGTCTTTTGAACCATTCACAATGGTCTAAAATATGTAAAATAAAACTTGGTAGCATTGAAGATACGGGCTCTTCCGCATACTCTCTTGTACGATATCAAATCTATAACTTTGTTGTTGCTTTTGCATTAAATTTTTGGGACAAGGTAGAGAAATGAAGAATCGTAGACTTCTACCATTTTATACTTTCCAGAAATATGATTAAACCAAGCAGACACGAATTTATGACGGGTCAAAGAGTGGCAACAAGATTTCATCAAACTATTTGGAAAGATTTTATGACTCTAAAACTACAGTTTCCCACAAATGAGACATACATATATATTCTCATATATCGATAACGTAAACGTCCAATATTTCTAATATCTTTTAAACGATTCGGCAATATTAATAGTGGAAATTTGACGTTTATTCATATTTGGCAGATTTTGAACAGTTTAGATATGAAGATTTAAAAATATTCTTCACGTTGATGCTAAGAGCTTCTATTGAGATTATGATTTTACTTATACTTTGCAACGTGGCCAGTTTGGTACCTAAAAGGTACTCAGAATTCGATAGGCGGAATTATTGAATGCTGATTATAGACAAAGTATTGATTGTAGACAAGATATTGAATAAGAACTTAAGTAGTCAATACCGAAAATAAGTCGAAAGTACTTAATACTCACAAAATCGCAAAAGTTCTTGAATAGGTATAAAGAAGCACTAAAGTTCTCAATACTCGAAGTGTGTCGAAGGTGCTCCATATGCACAGGTACTCAAGAGACTTTTAGTGTAATCAAAAATTTTAAAGAATTTGAAAACACTTAAGTGAACTTAGAATTTAGACATACTGAAATCAGTATTGAAAATGGAGTTTTTATGACAGAGGAGTTGGTGCACCTGATTCTCCACTCGCTGACGATGAAACGGATGTTGCACTGCCCGACAATGAAGAAGTTCGAATAGCAATTACCCGCCTGAAGAGCAACAAGGCGACGGGGTCCATTGGATTGCCGGTCGAGCCTTTCAAATGCGGCGGCGTAGAACTATTAAGGAGCATGCATCGGCTTCTTTGTGGAATATGGTCGGACGACAGCATGCTTGACGATAGGAATTTAAGTGTGCTCTTCTGCCCAATCCACAAAAGGGACATCTTTCAATCTGTGCCAACTAGCCTTCCTCCTCAACATCGCATATTAAGTTCTATCGAGGTGATTGTGTCAAAGTTCAAAGCCCACCGTCAACAACCTTATCATTGTGGCTTTAGGCCTGGAAAATCAACAACTGAATTTCTGCACATTTCTCGTATATTATTTATTTAGAAATTTAATTTGAATTTTTTATTTTTTTTAAATCGAATGTTTTCTAAGTTGAATCGACGTTGTTGATTGCTTTGGCGAGTTGGAACAGAAATTAAAATATTGGAAAGTTCCAGTAAATTATCCATTATGAACGCAAAGTTATTATAAAGTTGAAGAGTATACCAAATCTATTTTAATTTTAACGCATTGCGGTGGAATTTGACAAAGTTAAAGCACTCATAGATAACATAGAAATATTAAGTACCATTATTAGCGCAGTAATGTGAAGTGTAGAGATAACGATAGTCGCGTTTGCGATTTCAACTCGAGTGCTATATATAGCACTATTTTGTTTGTGTTAGGGTTATTGGTAACAGAATCGAGAAAATTTGTATATATAGTTCATATAGTATTTTGTAGTTCCTTTTTTTTAACAATGCACCCCTCTCTGCTAATTTAAATGGCATAAATGAATTTGCCTTACAGAATCTTTTATAAGAGATTATCAGTTTTTTTTTTGATAGAAAAAGCCACTTGAACTTGAATTTTTTAAGCTGTCGGTAATTAACCGGTTTTCAAGTTCATTCAAATTCTCATCAGCAGCGATGTTTAACGCAATCATATAACTGATTGACATGTGTAGGTGAAAGAAACATTAAATAACCTCAAAATTGGTATTGGAAATTATCTGCAAATCACTGAATTCAACAGTATTATGTGAAACAAGATATAAAAATTTCAATTTTAATTTCATTAGATCAAAAAATACGAGAAAACTGAAAAAATATTTTTTACCGTATGGATGGTTAATCTCAAATTTCAGGCATTATGTAGGATAAATAAACCATTGAAAGAAAAACAATTTCGGCAGTACCCTAATATGTCCAAAATGTTAACTGTAAGTATTTCAACTCTTCTTTGTATAGAATGAGTTCCAGGCTGATATTTGCTAGGAGTATGCTCCCAAAAACTGTTGGAAGGCATGTAAATTCCGTAAGAACGAGATTTTCAGTAATTAATCGTAAAAAAAGTTTAGAATGGGTTCTGAGGTTTGCAGAGCAATATTGGTAGAATATCTTCTGGCCTGATAAATCTAGCTCTCTGAGGATCTTGGTTGAATTGGGTTCAAAACAGTTAGGTTCATAACTTCTTAATTTAGTTCAGCTTCGTTGAAGTAATAAATACATAGTACTTTCCAACAAAAATTTAGTTCAGCGTACAAGGATGGTTGGGGACATATTAGATGTTAAAATAGTGAGTAATGTTGTCAAGAGTTTAATTTGCGTTAGCCGCGCAGGTAGTTAAAAATGATTTGAAAGCTGTGCTTTTACTTTTATTTCTTCTTTTTTTGACACAGATTATAATTGAATCCACATATAACAAGCCAGACAAGACCCTTTATTAAAAATTACTATGAAGCATTATTTTAGAGATTGTCGTATTAGTCAGAATTTTCAGTTCTACACCCGCTTAAGCACTTCAATACGTAAGAATCGAAAGCGTTCTGAAACGTAACATGGTTTAAAGAATGTGGTGCCACAGACACATTTAAATACACAAAAGTGACCAACTCTCAAAAAATTTTCCTTCCATTACGGATTTTAAAGCATTCTGAATAGGAATATAAAGTTTGCTACGAAGCTTATGACCTCAAGAAAGAAACAGTGGGGATCGTGTAAAGCATTTAAATGCATACAAATGATCAACGTGAGGAGTAGAGTTGATTTAACTCCGTCCGTTTGTCTCAATACACGCGCACTTGTCTCTCAGTTGTTGGGATATCAATCTGAAATTTCGCACACGTCTTACTTCTCCACAAGAAATTTCTTATTGATATAGCTGTCAGGCAAATTGAGCCATCAAAACCAAGTCCTTACGTGAACAACTTTTTAATTGATAAGATATCGTGACGAAATTAGAACTGGATTATTATCCAAGGGAACAAAATTATATTCGAAAAATATTTTAAGATCGGACCACTATAGCTTATAGCTTAATTGCTCATATCGTACAACTACAGCACATATTTTTTAAGAAAAAAGAAACAAATAATGGAACGGATTATCAAAATAAATATAAATGTAAGCAAATATGAGTACAGAATTTTGTGAAAAAAATATAAAAGAAATAACAAAATTACATCATAAAAATTTAAAAAAAAATATTGTTTAATAAAAATGTAAAAAATAGTTAAATAAAAGAATATAAAAATATATAAAAAAATTAAAAAAAATAAAAATATTGCGAAAAATTAAACTAATAAAATAACTAAATTAATAATATACTAATACTAATTAAATTAATAAATTACGTTATAAAAATATCAAAAAAAAAAAAAAATGGTTGACATCATAATTATAGCATAAGAAGTACGAAAACATTGAGGGGCTATACCAGTGTGACGCATGAAAAATTAGGCGATTTTCGTGAATTTTTTTAAAAGAAAGTACTAGATTGAATGTTTCGACATTCTATGGACGTAATAAAGTATATTTTTAGCTATATTAAAAATTTTTTTTTTTACAAAAATATTGAAAAATAACGGAGTTATGTGCTGTCTGCGGAAGTGCCGAAAAAAAAGTGCCTCAACTGCTGGCATGATTCCGGTCGACTGAGTAGCTGAAACAAAAAAATTCAAAATGTTTATTAAACTTAAATATATTTTCTATACAATGAACTACGATCTTTGGAAAATATCAAAAATTAAGAAAATGGCGTAATTTTGAAAAAAAAAAATCGTTTTTTTACGAAAAAATGGTCGTTTTTTTAATGCCAAATTGACAATTTTCAACCAATCAAAAAGATCGTAGTCTATTGTATAGCAAATGTATTCAGCTACATCCCGTTTTAATTTGAGTCAATCGGCCAATTTCTCGTTGAGTTATAATGTCAGCAATTTTGAAAAATGTCGCTTCGAGAAAAATGCGTTTAAAGTTTCACTTATATATGTTTGCACCTCTGAGCGGTCGCTATTTAGAACGCTGCCATTCAAAAACTATTTAAGATACGACCTCACCGATTTCACAGGATATTTTTGAATATATAAACTATCGAAAAAGCAAAAAAAAAATTTTTTTGAAAGTGTCACACTGGTATAGCCCCTTAATATGAACAATTGTTTTGATTTTAATATCCGAAGAAATAGTACATATTTGTTAAAACAAAAATAATAATGGAACTGATAATCTAAATGAATAATGAAAAAATTATATAGTATGTAGGTAAATATTGTTTGGGGAAAAAATTTCAAAAATTAAAAAAATGTAAACAAAGTTAATAAAAAATATTTACAAAAATTAGATTAAAAAAGTTTAAAAAAAAATTAAAACATATGGTTTTTAAAAATATATAAAATTAAAAAAAAATGTAAAAAAAATTAATAAAAAATGTTTACAAAAATTACATTAAAAATTTTTCAAAAAAAAATATAGGGTCATAAATTATTATATAAGTACGGAAAAAATAAATACAAACAAGTTGCTATTACACTTTCACTTTAGTATTTATTTATTTATTATCTAAATATTATTGTGTGATATAAATTGCTTGTATTCCATAATCTTGTGCTTTATAATTTGGCAAAAGCTGCCGCTAATTGAGTTAATATTTTTGGATTTCTTAAATAAAATTTACGTTGAAATGCATTTCTTTTTTTTCAAATATTTGTTTTGATATTTGCAATTTGTGTGTAGGTGCGTTTATATACTTATTTTCGTAATTACCTTCGGTGTAATTTTGAGTAGATATCAAAAACTTTTCAATGACACTTTCGTTTTCAAATTATTTTGCGTTAATTTGCGCAATTTTTATTTACCTAGGTGTTTATATAAAAATATATACATATATGTACATATGTATATAAATGACAATTTTTAATTTTTTTCGCAGTATTATGTTTTTTATATTATTTTTGTTTTTTTCTGTGTTGTTATTTGTTGTTTTTTTGTGCAAGCTATTTTTTTGTTATTTCTGCGATTTCCACCGGATGCCCGTGTGCCACAAATAGCCGATTTGTATCGAAATTTAAAATTCTATATTTTTTCGTTTGCTTTAGCTTCCACTTTTACTTGTTTAATTATTTTTTGTTATTTTTCACAATTGTTTTGTGCTCGCTATTTGTTGTATGCGAAGCCGTTAAATTTTTAATTCAATTTTCGGCGAGGTGAACGCTGACGTCAATTGACAAACGCAACTACAAATACAAATACCAATTTTTTTAAATTAAATTTTAATTATTTTTTGTAATTTTAAATTTCCACAAACACTTGTATGCATAAAAAATACAGTTATATACAATTTTTGTTAATTTTTTTCGTTTTTCTTGTTGCTTCTCTGTGCACTTGTTACAAGTTAGCTTGAATGCCTCGTTTACTTTCAGGCCAATGCCCGCGTGCGTTTGCTGCTCACTTCCGGCGTTTCACAATGGCGGCGCTTTGTTCTTGGCGTTTTAATCGGTTTGATTGCTTTTAATTCAACTTTTTCTCTTAATTTCTGTGTGGTAAAATATGCAACCTTTTTTGTGTAAGAATTTTGTTCTATTCTCCCGCTAGACGACGCGACTGAATTTCCATTAGATATCGACAGGTGTCAATTCTAAGTCGTTGATCGATCACAACATTCAACAGAGTGCAGTTGCTGCGAGATGAGCACAGTTTCATCATTTGATGTCGACTGATGCGGCCAGTGACGTTCGCTTCTCGTTGCTGCCTAGCGTTTTGGCAAAGCTTGGCGGCTACTACGCGAGAAATGAGAGCGTAAATGCTTTGTGTTATAGCGTTAGCTTGTCGCGTTGGTGGCGTACATGTATTTCACACACACACGCATGCAAACGGCCACAAATATTTCGAAAGAGTATGCGTGAGCACTTCGTGTGAGCTTTGGGCACCTCTTTGGGTGTTGGGTGGCGCTCTCGTTTAGTTTGCGTGTATGCTTTTAGCATTTTTGCAGCTATTAACCGGTTTAATTGCAACAACAACACTAAAAACAGGCGGACACACCCGTAAATTGTGTGAGAGCGCAGAAATGTGAGCACGAGCCCGAGTTTCGACTGCGAAAAATGTTCTGTACGTGAGTAAATTGTATTAAGGAAGTGTTGGAGCATTTGTGTGGAAAAGTCTCCACTACAGGGTATAACAGCATTTATTAGCACTATATTTATGTGGTATTACTATTTGATTTTTTGTTTAAAAAATTATAAAAGAACACCACTCCATTTTATGATTTTTTTTCTCCGTTTTGTAGATTTTTTTCATAATTAATTAAATTATGCATGAAAAATTAAACTTTATATTTTAAAAAAGTTGGACAAAGTTAAAAAAAATTTGTGAAAAATATCCCTATATTTTTGAGGTTTTTTTTTTGAATTTTTTTCTAGTTTTGCAGACAAATCTTTTTCACATTTCCATATTTTTTAATCACATGAAGCAACAAAAAATGAAAATTTATATTTTTAAAAAATTCGACGAAGCTAAAAAATTTGAGAAAAAATTTCGCTATATTTTTTAGTAGCCGATATTTTATGTAAGTTTTTTTTTTTCAATTTTGCAGAATTTTTTTTTCATAAATTGCATATTTTTAATCACACGAAGCAACAAAGCATGGAAATTTATATTTTTTAAAAAATCTCCCTATATCTTTAAGTCGACGCCTTAAAAAAAATGTTTTTCTGTTTTTCAGCTTCTAGAGATAGCGACATTCATACTACTACCGATATTTTATGTAAGTTTTTTTTCAATTTTGCAGAGTTTTTTTTTTCATAAATTCCATATTTTTTAATCACATGATGCAACAAAAAGTAAAAATTTATATTAAAAATAAATTGGACCAAGTTAAAAAAATTGTGAAAAAATATCCCTATGTTTTTTTGATCAGCCACTATTTTATGAATTTTTTTTCAGTTTTGCGGATATTTTTTTTCATATTTTCATATTTTTTAATCACACGAAGCAACAAAGCATGGAAATTTAAATTTTTTAAAAAATCTCCCTATATCTTTGAGTAGACGCCATAAAAAAAATGTTTTTCTGTTTTTCAGCTTCTAGAGATAGCGACATTCATACTACTTAAGAATCCATTATTATTTTATTTTTCAGATGACCGCAAGGGTAGAAGTCATGGCGATAAGGACATAGCCTTTTTTCCCGATCTACTTAAAGAACGTATAAATCAATGAAAAAATTGAAGGTTTCTTCAATTAATGTGTGTATACTTTCAACATCAAGCATCATATCAATTTTTTATCAATAGTTTCTTATTGAATTTGGCGAAAATACGAAATATGATGTCCAAACGCCTAATAGTATGCAATGAATTCTAGAATTTTAAGCTATCTTACATGAAATAGATACAAGGATTCGAAGAAGTTACTACATAACTCACCAATTTTCAGAAAAACATAAATATGATAAAGCCAAAAAGAAATAATAAGAGAAATGAACAATATGACAACCTCTGAAATTCGAGAAAAAACAATTAAAACAAGTTCGAAATTGAAAGTTAAATTAAAGAGTATATTCCGGATTCCCCAATTTAATTACTATTCCATTGTTGCAATATTCCGAACACGGGTTAGAAAGCTATTGTATGTATGTTTTGTGCGACTTTTTCAGTATATTGAAGCGAAAACAGCAATATTTTTCATCAAAAAATCGCGAACTTTGCGCCAGAAAAATTGTTTTTTTCACGCGGTCCGACTTCTTTACTTTAATAGTATTAAGAAAACCTCAGTCGAAAATCATCTCTTTTTGATAGAAGCTTATATTGAACTTACTCTCGCTGAGTGAACTTGCCAAAAGTAGTTTGGACGATTTAAATGTGATTATTTTGGCTTCGAAGAACGTCGGGGACGAACAAAAAAATATTTAAAGATGAAGAATTGGAAGGATTATTCGATGAAGATTGTTGCGTAACACAAAAAGAGCTGTCAGAATTTTTAGGAGTCACTCGAGCAGCAACGTTTAAATGCAGCCGGCTAGATTTAGAAGCAAGGAAGTCGGGTGCCATATGAATGGAAACCAAGAGACATTTTAAGCCGATTTTGCATGTCAGAAATGCTATTTCAACGCTTAAGAAATAAGTCGTTTTTGCATCGAATCAATGATGACAACTTTAAAAAATAAACCTGGCCAACCAGCCAAATCAACGGCAGAGTCGAATATCCATGACGCCAAGGTATTTCTCTGTCGATCACAAGATCGTGCTGTATTATAAACTTTTACAACCAGGCGAAGCCATTAAATGGGAACATGGGGAGGCCATCTTAAGGACCATCATACTCCCGAGTGGTAAGCATTCAATCTTTAACCTGATTATAAACCTAATTTTACGCACAATATATTTTAAGTTGGAGCTTTGGGAGCCTTAGGATATATCATGTCTCAGCCGGCTAAAGGCCAGGCCGTTGTTCCTGTAGTCAAAGCGTTAGTATTTAAAGTTTCATCTGTAGAGAACCTAGGGCTGAAGGCTGGACATTCCCAAAGTTACTGTTCCAACTTCTCATCACCTTGCATCTGAAGTTAGGATCTTAAGGATGTATACCCTGTGATGTGCCTATAATGTTATTAAGTTCCCTTTTGCATTGTTTTTTTTTTTTCAAACAAACATTAAAGTAGTTAGGGCAGTTGTTAGCTCCGAGCTCGCCCAGGTATCGGACAAGACTGTTCGATATCAGATAATCGATTACCACCAGCTGACCATTCAGCCATCAGCACGAGTTGTTTAGGGGTTAGGATGAAGGCTGGATATTCGCAAAGATAATGTTCCAACTGCTCATCATCCTGCCTTTGAAAGTGGGATCTTAAGGAGGTGTACCTTGTGATGTCCACTACAATGTTACTAAGTTCTCTTTTGCATTTTTTATCAAACAAACACTGAAGGAGTGAAATGGTGTAGTCCAACTTAAATGAATTTTGTTCCTAGCTGACGCCGAGCGGGCCAATTGGTCTGCCTTTTCGTTTCCTTCTATTCCTATATGAGCTAGTACCCACCATGATATTTACGAGTTACGCGCCGAGAGTCAAGATAATTGTTCTCGTCCCTTTTGAGTTTACAAATCTCTCCGGTTTTTTAAACGAAACACCCTTTGATTGTTCAAACAGTTTTTATAGAAACTGAAAATAAGTTTGGCAACCATTTCTCTTTGTAGACATAGAGTGCAGCAAATACTCATTTAATTAATGAAAGGTGAAGAGAGCGAGGCAAAGCAAGCGTAGGGAATACAGAGAGTGTATGTGTAATTAAATTTGCGAATTTACAACTAACCAATACACACATGCAGCTCCGGCCGCTCCTGTTCTACCGTGTATGAATGTAAGTATATATAAACATATGTATGTGTGTGGGAATGTGCTTGTGTGTGAGCACCTAAAATGTGTGGATGAGGTTTATTCAACTCGAACTTGAACTGCAAAGCGAAGAAAAAAATTCATAAAAAAAAATTTAAACAAAGAAAAACGCGCAGCAAACAGCGAACAAACACGAGGCAGCAGCAAAATCGAAAACAACTACAACAAATATATACACACATATGGGCTGCAAAGGCAAGCAGACAAAGGACGAAAAAAATGTAAGTAAGGAAATTTGCATTTACGCCTGTGTTTGTGTGTGTATTAGTGCACGAATAAGTAAATATGTATATACATACATACATACATATAGATCGATTTATATATATATATATATATGTGTGTGTGTGTGTGTGTGTGTGTGAGTGTGTGCGTGGTTGCTTTTGTTTGAACAAATTAAAAACGAATTTTTGGCCACAAAAACGTGTTTGCACCGGTGTTTAAGAAATTGCCCGCATAACAGTAAAAGTGCTTATAAAACATGTTTGTTGCTGTGCAGTGAAAGCGCTGCTTTTTCCCAAAAATGTTGTGACCTTGCGTGACTACAGCAACATACTAGTACAGTCAAGGCTTGAGAAATTTGTTGTCTAATGTAACTTTCTAAAAAAAAAATTGGATCAGGTCTTCCCTTAACTCTCATATACCGAAGATAGTGACTACTATTATGCCGATAACCTTTATCACGTTTAAATCGTTGGCAATGTTACTTTAAATTGACTATAAAAACAAAAAATAGGCGAAATGGGTTCGTGTATTCGCTTAAGGTTCATATATCGGATATATACATATATTATATTATGGTAACAGCAGCTGCTCAGTTTACTTTCGAAAGCGGTTTAAAGGAAATTAAAATCGAAAATTAGTGAATCCTTACTTATATACAATTATACAAGATCGATCCATACCTTCCCTTAACCCTCATATACCGAACAAAACAACATCCACTACTTCGGTTACTTTTGAAGTCTTGAAGGGGAGTGGTACCGAAAATGAAACCTATTTGGTTTTAGTAGCTGCATGTTGCATACCTTGCCTTAACCCTCATATTCCGCATATGACTTCGTTTCTTTCTCGTTACTTTTGTCAAAGCGGCCTTAATGCGAATTGTTGCCCAAAATATCCAATATAGAAAATATGGGTATTTTCATACAAAAGTTGATGAAGTATGGATTTTTTTCCTTTAACCTTTATATACCGAATCTGGTACCAGTTAGTTATATTAGGTTGTCAAATATCATCTTTCCGCCTTTTTGTCCTTTGCATTTCGCGGCTATGTATAAAGGGCTACAGAGCTCGTATCTGGCAATACTATACATCTTTGAAAGGTCTTGACATTGCCTATAGACGTGTAAACATGGAGTTCACTAACGCCGAAATTCGCGCTATTTTAAAGTTTTCCTTCGTTAAAGGCAAAACCGCCAGAGACACGTTTCGTAAATTAATGTTGTTTTGGAGGATGGTACTCTATCACTTCACTGCGGAGGAATGGTTTCGACGATTTAGAGCGGGTGAAAACGATACCATGGAAAAGCCAGCCGACGGAAGACCTGTGACAATGAATACCGATCAAATCATGGAAAACATCGAGTAAGACCGGCATGTGGAATGTCGTGACATTGCCCAGAAGATGGGAGTTAGTCACCAAACCATTTTAAACCATCTGCAGAAGGCAGGATACACAAAAAAAGTTTGTTGTTTTGGTGCCGCATGATTTGACGTAAAAAAACCTTCTGGACCGAATCAACGCCTGCGATATATGCTGCTGAAACGGTACGAACTCGACCCATTTTCGAAGCGGATGGTGACTGTCGACGAAAAATGGATCACATATGACAATATCAAGTGAAAACGGACGTGGTCGAAGGCCGGTGAATCGCCCCAAATAGTACCAAGCCGGAATTGACGGCCAGGAAGGTTTTGCTGTGTGTTTGGTTGGATTGGAAGGGAATCAACCACTATGAGCTGCTCCCATATGGCCAGACGCTTAACTCTACCATCTACTGCGAACAACTGGACCGCTTGAAGCAGGCGATCAACCAGGAGCGTCCAGAATTGGCCAGCGGATGGGGTATAGTGTTCCACCAGAACAACGCCAGATCACACACTTCGTTGATGATTCGTCAGAAGCTACGGGAGCTCGGATTGTAGGTTTTATCGCATCCACCATATAACCCGGACATAGCGCCAAGTGATTACCACCTGTTCCTGTCCATGGCGAACGCCCTTGTTGGTGTAAAGTTGAACTCAAAAAAGGCTTGTGAAAAGTGGATGTCTGAGTTCTTCGCGAATAAGGAGGAGTGCTTCTACGAGGCGGGTATTATGAAGTTGCCGTCTAGATGGAAACAGATTATAGAACGAAACGGCACATATTTGAACTAAATCCGATCACTGTAACACTTTTTCTAAAGCATTTAATAAAGAACAAAAAAGCGGACAACCTAATAAAATCGTTTTTGAAGGAAATTGATACCCTAAAATAGTGGGCTTATATTGTATAAACGGCCAAGATTGGTAAATACCATCCCTTAACTCTCAATAATTACAAGATCGATTCATACCTTCCTTTATCCTCGGTGTTGAAGGAAAGTGGTATCCAAATAGAATTATAGATCGCTTTTTACAGAAATGGACAAAATCGGTTCATCTCTTCTCTTAACCCTCATAAACCGAGTAATCGTCGCGGTACGCGCGGAGGGAAGCCGAGGAAGAGGAAGACCTCGACTCCGTTGGAAAGACCTGGTGGAAAAGAACCTGCCCACACTTGGAAGCAGCAATTGGCGTCAAACAGCGAAAAGGAAGAACGTCTGGGCGCTGTTGTAAACTGGACTATAACCACATAACCGGAGTCTACGCCAATAAAGCTCTTGCTATAGCGCTACCACCGGCATCGTTCTCAATACCATTGTACTTACAAAGCCAACTCATCGCCGCAAGAAAACAATCCTCGAGGATTGGTGAAATATATAGCCCCCAAATACAATAGGTTTTCCCATCGTGCAGCTAGAATGCTATCATTCTTAAACTTTTCGAGCAAACTATTTACCAGTATTTAGTCACGCATCTCCTTTTGAACTCAACTTCGCTATGTTGCTGGCTTTAAAAATTTCCGTAGCCACAAGAGAGTTGCATTTTTGCCATTTTTGGGCAGAGAGGAGAATCAGGAATAAAATGGAAGTTACAAAAACAGGTGATATACTAGGTAGGGAAAACAACAACTACACTATCGCCTACAGAGCGGACGCGTCACTTTGATTGAAGCCCAAAACATTTCAAGCTTTAAAAGTAAAAGCTTGTTTGAAAGCAGGAAAAAGCCGGTACGAAATTAAAAAAAAATCAAACCGACTGCCAAAAAGCGACTAGAAAAAATGCTGTTGTCATTGGGTTTGTTGTCCTTGAGTACTAAATGGCGTCATTTACTTGCATACGCTACAAAAACAACAGGATGGCAGACACGCAAACTGCCACAAAACCACGATATTGATTGTAATCGTAGACGGCGAATTCTCGGAAATTATTCGCTACGTCAGTGAGAAACTACTATAAAATGGGAAAGTGCCGAAGCAAAAAAACTAAAATAATTTATTGATTTTTAAATTGCAAAAGACAGCGAGCGAAATTTCCAAGGAAAGACAAAATGTGGCGACCAACGGAAGCGGTGCAGTGTTGAGCCACACTGTCACAGGAAGTAAGTGAAAATTAAGTGGGATGTGCTGTTGCCGGCGAAGGATGTTTGGTAGTGGACACTTAAAAGCACTGTCCTTGGATGTAATAAATTTTAATGTAATTTTTGATGCTATAAAAATTTAATAAAATCAAAATTATAAAGTATAATGTCAGGGACACATGGATCGACATTGAAAATGAATATAAAAGCATTTATAATACTTTAGAGCAATTTAACGGTAATGGTAGCCTTAGAGAGCCGAACTAATTATATAGTAAGGTGCGACCATAGAAATAGATAGTTCTTTAGTTAGGAAATAAGGAAACTATTGATCTCTCCTCGACCGGCAAACTTAGGAAAATTTCTGAAACTGCTGGCTTCTCCTGAAGCTCTGTAACTTCCATACAAAATCAATCAAGTAACCACGATTGGATTGTAATTAAATGAAGTTGTACAAGGTATGTTCCAAAATAAACAGGACTTAAAAAAAACAGAAAAAATGTTTTTTTCGGCAAAATCTATTTATTTTATTCTCCTTGCGCTTCAATACAGCTTTTTGCACGGAACAAAAGCATATCGAACGAGTGTTTCAGCTGGTTGATCGATATGGCCGGCAGTATGCCAGTACAAGCCTGTTGAATGGCCTCTATGTACGTCTGCATAACGCTTTCCTTTCATGTGCAAATGCATTTTTCCCAAAAAAAAGTCGCACGATGCCATATCAGGTGAATACGGGGAGTGGTTGAAGGTTAAAATGTGATTTTTGGTCAAATAATCGGTCACAAGCGTCGATCGATGAGACGGCGCATTATCGTGCAATAAACGCCAACTTTCATCTTCGCGATATTCGGGCCGAACACGACGCACCAACTTCAAAACTCCAAGGTAGAATACCGCATTAACGTTTTGGCCGACTTGATTCTTTGAGGACAATACCCTTGGAATCATAAAAACAAACCCGTATTGTCTTCACTTTTGACTTCCCCATGCGCGATTTTTTGGATTTCGGCTCGACCGTTGCCTTCCATCAGCACTCTGGCGTTTCGCTTCGGGATCATATTGGAAACACCATGTTTCGTCACCAGTCACAATATTGTAAAGGAAGTTTTTGTCCTTTTTGACTTCTTTCATGGTGTGCTTCGAATGTTGGGCTCTGAGCAATTTTTGGTCGTCAGTCAATTTGTGCGGAACAAACCGTGCAAACGCCTTTCGTAAGCTCAAATGTTCCGTCAAAATGCGATAAATTGATGTTTTGAAGATGTTTAATTCCATTTCCATGAATTTCAATGATGATTTCGGCTGAGTTTTGATGAATTCACGCACAGTTTCGATGGAACTTCCGGTGATCACGGATTTTGATTGGCCCACATGTTGATCGTCATTTATGACCTCACGACCACTTTGAAAACGTTGAAACCACTCGTGCACTTTGCTACAGGACAGGTAAGCATCGCCATAAACGTTTCATCAATTGAAACGTTTCGGTAAAAGTTTTACGAATTTTAAAACCAAAAATTAATGTTGGCTCTTTGTTTGAAGCTCATTTAACACAAACATACTGACACTTATAACGCAATAACTTCACTTCCAATCGATGAAATGAAATCCTCACCGCACAATCGATAAAGATAGCAGGTTCTAACGCACCAGTCGACATATAGATGAGGCCACCAGGGGGCGCTAGCTTCAAAAAGTCCTGTTTACTTTGGAACGCACCTTGTTTATAAGCCTTCACTCTAATTAAATTAAGGTGCTTAAAACCCAATTGGAATAAAATTCTATGCAGTTTTATGAGCTTTCCAAACAATTATACGAAAGTTAGTCATAGTGGATTACTTGTTTAATAACAGATATTGCTGAGCTCAAGTGAATTTCAAATATGACGAATGGAAATAGTTTAATTTAAGAGAAATGACATTTTTTTATTTTCAAGATCAATTTAATATTCCTTCCTAAATCCTTCGACTTTCGTCTGTGTAATCATCACGGATGGAGCCATGTTCAGGCCAGGGAGAAAAGTTCTCTGAGCGCCATTCACTTGGGAGTGGCCAGAAGCGATCCTTACATACGGCTCAAGCAGCTCACGACGTTCAGTCTTAGACAAAATATCTTCTGGGTAGCCAAAAATCATCCATTTGAAGGCGAGGTAAAGTGAGAAGGCGAAACATCCGCTAGGTTGTGCGCCGGGTTTGGGACCCGCCACGTAAAAAACACTACCAATGTTTTCTCGAGTGAGAGATCATCTTTTGATGACGACCATGGCAAACGCATTAATGATAACGATTTAAAGATAAGAAACTGTAATTTCCGGATCTTTAGATGGAAAAGTTGTTCAGCTGATTGATGTCCTCGCCGTTTAAGAAGTGCGATGGACGGCACAAAGACTAAGATGAGTAGGACCTTTTGGCGTTTACTACAGTGGCCATATAAACAAACCATATAAGCAAATTCAATATGTGATTCATGGTGGGACTGAGACTCCATAGCTAAGTTCTGGCATTCACTTCTGGCGGATAAAGGGCTAGCTACAATTTGTATCAAAGTGAAGGTTTACAAGGACGTAAGAAAAGGACGATGTGACCAAAGATGTCCTTTATGAGCGCTTGGAGCGCACCTATAAGAGCTGTCCACGCCACTATGTAAAAATTATGCTTGGCAACTCAACTCGCCACACTGATCATTTATATGTGCATCTTTTAGGATTCCCGACGTTTCGTTCGGGTTCTTATAAGCTGTGTGACTACTTTAATATACCCCCCTGTTCAGGTTATACAAATTTTGAATATTGCTTATGCAATAAACGCTTTGATAATAAACGTTTTGACGATTAGGAAACTAGATTTGCCGCTTATAATCCTATAACACGTAAGATTATGAGCTTACTTGGCGCTACTTCGAGTACGAAATGACATTTGTGCTTGCAAGCAAGTTGCTTTGCAGGCCACAATATGTTCCGTATACGAACGATAATTTCGCAATGTAACGGATTGTCATTTAGTTGTCATATAAATTTGTATATTGCATGTCAATGGCAAATTAGTTAAATAAGAAAATTGCAAAGCATAAAGAGTATATACATTCAAACATACAGACATACATATTTAAGGGGCGCCTGCATGGTTATGCTGACACACAAGCATTTACATATATATGTATGTGTGTGGCTGTATGACAATTTATTTTATTTTTAACCACAGCATTTATTTGCCATGCATGAGCGACGCTGGCGACGACCAGAGCAGCTTCATATATTTACTTGTCACCGCAATTTGTGGGAGTCAACACAATAATAAGCAACCACAAACACACACATATTTAATTTTTCTTTAAATTTAGAACTTGCATTGCTTTACTCTTTCGTTTTTATTTGCGCGCAATAATTTGTTTGGCAGCGTTGCATTTTCCAAGAACTTTTATTAACGTCACGGCGTCACAGCGCTGATGGCCTGCATTGAACACATTCCCATACAAATTTACAGTTAGATTCTTATCAAATACTCGCTAATGTAGCGGTAAACAATTGCCGCTGCACTATACAGTTAGTTGTAAAGTTTATTATGTAATTTCTTATCTGTTAAATCTGTGTAATTTGGGGTTACAAGGTTTACTGGGTGTCACCCGAATTGATGGCAACCCTGAAAGTTCTGGATAATATTGTTATTAAAGGAAGTTATGAAATCACTAATTTAAGTTACACAAACAACAATAGTAAAAGTTTGAATGAACTTGAAACCCAAGGGCAACTATAAATGAGTGTTTTTGTAATATTCCGTTTGATAACTTATTTTTACTGTTTTGATCTTGATTGCCGATGGCACGAGGATACATGAAGAGATTACACGTGAAGTTCACTTTTTATTTTTTTTTTAATTAGCAATTGGGCTAACTAGAGAGATATCACGACGGATAGGTGACGTTACTGTCACGTTATGGGCAGCACAAGGATCCATTCTAGGCCCAAACTTGCGAAACATCAGCTACAACGCTATACTAAAACTCGAAATGCCAGACGAATCGTACTTAATTGGCAACGCGGACGACATTGCAGCAGTAATTAAGGCACGAGACATAGAAGAAGCGCGAAAAAAGCTTAATCAGGTCATTATACGGACGCAAGCGTGACTCGACTTACACAACCTTCAGCTCGCTACGGAAAAACAGAGCTACTACCACTAACAAATACCCACATACCCCTCGAAATAAGTACGCAAACGATTACGGATATTCTTACGACACAAAAAACAGTAAACTACCAAGGCGTAAGACTGGACCCCAGACTAATCTTCTGGATACAAATCCAGCACGCATGAAAGGCAGCGAAACTCACCGCTCAACTTAGCAGACAAATGGCCAACATAGGGGGTGCTAGCGAAGAAAAGAGAAAGCTTCTAATGTTGACAATCAGCGTACTATTATACGGAGCTGAGATCTAGGCAGATCTACTTAAAAAGGAAAACCGGCGTAAGGTAGTGACATCGCACCGCAGCTCTCAGAGTTGCAGCATACTACCGAACAGTGAGGCAATGCAATATTAGTTATAAGCGGTAATGCCCCAAACGACCTTCTAGCATACGAAAGGAAAAAGCTATGGGACCGAAAGAAAACACCCGATAAGAGCGCAATAGAACAAATAAATAAAGATACAATAACAACATGGCAACGAAGTAGAGAGAATGAGAGTCGCGTCAAATGGACGGCCAGACTAATAAAATACCTAAACCCATGGACAAGCCGTAAGTTCGAAGAAATTGATTTTTAGACAACCCAGCTGTTATCCGAACACGGATACTTCAAGAGGTGCCTCCACAGAATAGGAAAAGTCGAAGAGCCGTCATGCCTACACAACGGCGCGACAGAAGACGACGCTGAGCACTCATTCTTTAATGTGTCCGATGACAACGAAAATGCATCGCCGTAGAAGACCAGGTTGGTCTATTAAACGCAGACAATTACGTCAGCGCCATGCTGGAGAGTGAAGTGGGGGTTTGATTATCCAGAAGTTCGCAGCATAAACCGGTATCTGGCCAGATGGGCCTGGCCTGGTGCGCATATTTAATCCCCCAATGAGAAAAAATGAAACGACACCCTGAAGTAGTGCAAATGTGATTCCAGTATGGCCGGCGTTCCTTATTTTTTGACAGAACACGAGTGAGTTGTGTGATGCTGTCATGTTATTTTTGTTCGGAATTGTATGACATTTCACCATGGAAAGATTAACGCCCCAACAACTTTGTTAAGAAAAATCACGACCTGTAAATAATGTGTTTCGAGCGCTTTTCTCAACTTGTGGTCAACATAGTCGACCTACTGAGCGTACTAGTCGCAAAACCATTACTCGTCTTGAGACCCATTCATTATTTGATAATATTCGACCGAATAGACCACTTCCAGTACGCAGTAAAGAAAATATAGCGGCCGCAGCACACGAAGACCGTGGAGAGTCGATTCGGCGCCATCCGCAGTAAGAACTGACGTATGGAACGACTTGGCTCTTTTTGCGTGGAGATCTTAAATTGACAGTGTGTAAAATATAGCTTGTGCAAGAACTGAATCCGCTTTATAGTTTCGCTCTATCGGCTTTTGAAAAGCTCCAAGCAGATCCGACGTTTTCGAGCCAATTTTTGTTCAGCGATGATGCCCATTCTAGCTCAATGGGTATGTAAATAAGCAAAATTGTCGCATTTGGGCCGTGGAGTAGGGATACAGAGCTGTCATTTCATTCAGAAATAAAAAAAAAACGGTTTGGTGTGGTTGTTGGGCCGGTAGTATCATGGGTCCATAGTTCTTCAAAAATGCCGCTGAGAACGTAACCGTCGCTCTTTAAAATCTCACAACAACTAATCGAATATTGGAATGTAGATTAGAGGATATATAAGATTTTTGTCTTCCTCCGAACCTTTGAAACCTATTGGAACATGTCAAAATTAAAACAAACTTAAATAAGAAAGAATAGCAGAATAATGAGTGAAATAAGTGATAATGGAGCATCCAAGTAAGTGGATCATCATTAGAAAATCAGGCAATGAATATCGTATAGATAAAAGATGGGCCTAAAATTTCTTAAAACGATTTCTCGTTTGCTTCTCATCGATTTCTTTTCAGCACATACTGGGACCGAAGGCTTCGATGCTCATACGAGTATACATACATACATACATGAATTTGCTTTGTCTTGTGCCAGAGACCGGATAGCACTCATCAAGTAACTTTTTGACAAGGTTAGCGCTACATTAAAAGACGAAATAGTCTTTTATTTATTAATTTTTTTCCAAAAACTAATCACGCCACTGAAAATGTTGCATTTCAGGAAGCAATTGTCTGACAGCTGTGAAATTTAGTGACGTTTGTTTTGAGTGTTAAGTCTAACAGTTCAAAGTATGGATATAATGGAATTGTCATTCAGAAACGTAAAGTTTGTAACGTCAGGTGGTTTGGTATATCGAATGAAAAGTTTCTTTAGAGTTTTTAAACATAGATTGGAATAGAACAGCGCGTTTCATTTCGACTATTAATAAAAAGAAGATAATATTTAGGCATTGTGGCTTAGATACTTAAACGTTACCTGCAGTGTTGCAAAATTTTACCAATATATCATTCTAGTAGTAATTCCATAACAATGCTTACCTGCAAGTAAAGAGAAAAAAATAAATGATGAGTCAAAAATACATTTAAATATAATTACTGTTTAAATAATTATTTATTTTATTTTTTAATGTTATATATTTTTTTTATTTTATTTTACTTAATAGTTGTTGTTCACGCTGTGACGTCTGCAACGACACAAAACTGCTGCGACAAACAGAAAACTTTGCATTGAAATCGAAACCGAAACCGCGACTTCGCTTGCGTAGTAAACGCGTGCGGTAAACGTCGCATGGGATCAATGAAGCGCGCGAGACGTAACGCCACATAAGACAAACACCAGAAGTCTCAGGCTACGGCTAAGCCACGGTGGTCGAGCGTGCACTTTTTGTGGCGAATAAACAAATATTAAAGTTTGTTGGTAATACAATAAATGAAAGAACGCGATCGCGCGTCATAAAGCGGTGGTTAATGCGAACGTCAGCAAAACAGTGCGACAAAAAAAGTTTGTAGAGCAGGCGGGTGCACTTGAAGTATACATATATCCATATGTATGGATACATATGTATATGTGAAATCGAATATTTGCAGTAATGCACTTTGAAAGTCGAGTGCAGCAGCGAGTATGGCGAAATTTAAGGGCGAAAAGCACTTAATATTATAATAATATATAGATAACTATGTGGTGTGCTTGTATGGCAGTCAAGTGCAAAATGACAAGCTTGTGAGCCAGAGATAAAAAATGTTAATAAAAATTTATTTAAAAAAATTGATAAAGGCCTGGATGAGACAAGCAAATAAATGCCAGTTATTAACGAGTACAGCGAAAAGTGCAAAAATATGGCGCAGACACTGTGCGTCACAAGCAAAAAACCAAAAAGAAAAAAATTAATTTCGGTTGTACCGCGGCTATAATACCCTTCACAGGCTCAATTTTTTTTGGAGGAATAATAAATATGCATTTATTAAAAATATACTGTCAAATAAAAAAGTTTTTCATACAAGAACTTCAATTTGATCATTCAGTTTGTATGACAGCTATATGCTATAGTGATCCGATTTGAAAATATTCTTTTGGATATTGTATTACTGCCTTTGAGAATAATTCATACCCAATTTCATGAAGATATCATGTGAAATAAAAAAGTTTTTCATACAAGAGCTTGATTTTGATCGTTCAGTTTGTATGGCAGCTATATGCTATGGTGGTCCGATCTAGAAAATTTCTTCACATATTGTAGTGTTACCTTAAAGAATAATCCCTGACAAATTTCGTGAAAATACCGAGTCAAATGGAAAAGTATTCCAGACACGAACTTGATTTTGATCCTTTAATTTGTATGGCAACTATATGCTATAGTGATCTAATCTTGAAATTTTGTTGAGATATGTTAGCGATCTCTTAAAATTGTATGGCAGCTATATGCTATAGTGATCCGATTTGAAAAATTTCTTTTGGAGATTGTATTACTGCCTTTGAGAATAATTTATGCCAAATTTTGTAAAGATATATCATCAAATAAATAATATTTAGCGATCTCTTAAAAAATAATCCAAACCAAATTTCGTGAAGATATTTCCTCAAATTAAAAAGTTTTTCGTACCAGAACTTCAATTTGATCGTTCAGTTTGTATGACAGCTATATGCTATAGTGATCCGATTTGAAAAATTTCTTTTGGAGATTGTATTACTGCCTTTGAGAATAATTTATACCGAATTTCGTAAAGATACCTCATCAAATAAAAAAGTTTTTCATACAAGAACTTGAATTTGATCGTTCATTTTGTAAGACAGCTATATACTATAGTGATCCAATTTGAAAAATTTCTTTTGGAGATTGTATTACTGCCTTTGAGAATAATTTATGCCAAATTTTGTAAAGATATATCATCAAATAAAAAAGTTTTTCATACAAAAGCTTGATTTTGATCGTACAGTTTGTATGACAGCTATATGCTATAGTGATCCGATTTGAAAAAATTCTTCAGATATTGTAGCGTTGCCTTAAAGAATAATCTCTGCCAAAATTTCGTGGAGATGTCTCCTCAAATGAAGAATTTTTCCATACAAGTACTTGATTCCAATTGTTCAGTTTGTATGGCAGCTATATGCTATAGTGATCCGATATCGGCGATTGGAAAATTGTGTGGGATTCAAAGTGAAAAAATGTATATGCTGGTCCCACTAGTGTCTATAGTTGCCTCACGTTAGGTCACATGACGATTTGCCAATATTAGTCTGTGCACTGCATCAATAGTTTCCGGAACAACTGATTCCTGATCAACGACCTCATTTGGATTCACCACACCACCGCTAAAAACTAATCTTTGATGGAGCTTTATCGACAAAAATTTAATTAAGTTCATCTATGCAGTCTTGATGAGTTAATCCCCGTTGAAAGTTGTAAAAAATAATTAATATTGTTAAAATAATTACAACGAAAAGCAAAAAAAAATGTTCGCGATTTAATTCAACTTTTTGGTCGAGAAGAATATTTTAAGTAACCGGAAACAACACAAATAGCGTTGGTATGTCAAAATGTTCTGAGTTTGCATTCCATCAAAAATGTCAAAGTTTACGATAAAATTGTGAGTTTCCAGATTGCGACACCAGTCTTGCTAAATACCGAAATATAAAAAGCAACTTATGTAGTCTACGATTTCTTTCCAGCGAGCATTTTCATTAAGTCTAAGAAAAAACTGGAACTTAGATGCGGTTTCAAATCCAAATTGATTTGTCGTATGTGCTCTTCCATTTCGAATGTGATCGTTTCAATGATTTCGCCTTTCATACTTTTAAGTGGCACTAAATAAAAGTAGTGTTTGAAAAGATTGCTCAAATACGATTACGAGACCCAACTGTTTCAAAAATAGTCGCAAGTAGTTTCGAGGATAATTGAAATCATGGATGCGTATTCCAAAATATAGACCCATAACATTCTCAGCTGGCTATTGTAATTTTTGACATTTTGCATTCGGTTAATCACAATCCAATCAATCACCACTCTGATAACCGCATTGTCAAAAATTCTTGAAAAAGTTTACCACTTTTTTAATTATGTAATATTCAAATCGACCACATATGTATTTTCATGACTAAATGTTCAAAGATATTTTGTTAAACCCAAGCAAGAACGGATCATTTGAATTTGGATGATATTAGGAAAACACACGTAATTTCGCAGAAAACATGTTCCAAAAACAGCGCCAATTTTCGCGTTTTGAAAACACACTGCTCTAACTCTAACTAAGAAGTTCCATTAAATTTTGTATGCGGCAGCGAATTTCGGGTTCTGAAACGTTTGGAAAATGTCTTCGATGGTAATTGCTTGACGCGAGCAAGTGTTTTTGATTGGTACAAATTATTCAAAGAGGGTCGAGAACGCGTTGATGACGAACCACGACCAGGACGGCCAACAACATCAGCTGATGATCAACACGTCGATAACAATTAACAAAATAAAGGAATTGGTGCTTGATCAGTGTAAGCAATTTTGAAAGATCATTTGGGCCTAAGAAAAGTGAAAGCACGATTGGTGCCAAAATCACTTACATACATACTGGTGATGGGTCGTTGATCTATGCTTACGACCCGAAAACAGTCGATCAAACGGCCGAATATCGTGGCAAAGGTGAGCCGAAGACGAAAAAAACAGTCAAAGCAGCTCAAGAATCAAGGATATCTTGACAGTTTTGTTCGATTTTTCTTTCGAATTCCCGCCGACTGGCCAAACTGTCAAGAAAGGTTACTATTTGAGTGTTATGCGCCATTTGCGCGAAGCTATTCGGGAAAAGAGGACGGAATTATAGGTCGACAACTTTGAAAACATTAAGATTGAATCGCTACGCATATTGCAGGCTGTTCCGGAAATTGAGTTTAACAACTTTTTCGAGAATTGTAAAAAACGTTGAACCAAGTGGAATTACTTTGAAGAGGGCGACAAAGATTTTGTAGAATAAATTAAGAAATTTAAAATTATCAACAAAGTCTTACTATTTCCTGCTCATAGTTATGTGACGTAATTCAATAAAAAAAAATCAGAAAAAGAAGAAAAAAATAAATAAAATAAAACAAGAATTAAAAATACCTAGTACTTATCTGATTTAGATAACGAAATATATTGACACTTAAGTAACACTAACGCCGACAAAGAAATAATTTTAGTCAAACAAAAAGAATAGAAATATGTATATATACATATATATGTATGTATAAACTTATATAATATAATCTAGAACGTATGTATGTTTGATATAATGCATACAAAACCAACAATTTAATTACAATACATAAATCAGTGCAAACTAATTCGCAATACTTATGTAAAATGCCTGACTTTGACGCACCTTGGCATATGCTTAATTAAATACGCATTCGTCTATATAATATATTTGCTATATCTATATACCAAATTCTCCAATTTTGTTGTCAAGCGTAAATACACCTCCACAGCGTGCCTAATTCTCCTCAATATCCATATACAGATGATGTGGGGAGGAAGTTTTGGCTAATTAAATTTCGCATACTTCTTAGCTGTAAGCGTTGGCAATTAAACCGGCTATGTATTATATGTAAATAGCACAGCAGTAATTAGAAATTTATTGAATTC
This sequence comes from Bactrocera tryoni, assembly GCF_016617805.1. NCBI lineage: Eukaryota > Metazoa > Arthropoda > Insecta > Diptera > Tephritidae > Bactrocera > Bactrocera tryoni. The sequence continues at coordinate 66,119,590 of NC_052500.1, read as the reverse complement.
GTCATAGGATAAAGAAGGAAATTGTTAGGCGTATCGGCATAGCTACTTTAAAGGGCGTTATACCGAAAATTCCTTATGCGGCTGACAAATGTAATAAATGAGCTACACACACTTCCTGCCTTTGCTTGAGTTTAAGCCGTCACAACTCACTAATGAACACAGAGTTATTGTGTAAGACGTCAAAATTGATGACTGCAGCTTAAGACTATATTAGGTAGGCATAAATAGATTTTCAGTGATACGTAAGACAAGACTGTCTGCTGGTGAGCCAACAAATGGCAAATACATATACTTGTATATAGTACGTAATTAAAATGTAAATTAAATCAATTTATTACGCAATATCATTTACTCACAGACATAGAGTTCATTATTTTATTGTTTTGAGTCTTAGTGAAGATTTACAACAGCTAATAGTATTTAGTGTGTAATAAAGACTTCAAATTTTAAATGATATAAATTCGCATGCGAATTAATAACTGAGACAAACACGGCGAAACTATTTGACGTGAGGTGGCAGTAGCTTTATTTAGTTAATTAGTAAATGGACTGGATACTAAGTTCAAATAGGACAATTAGACGGCACTTTTCTTACTGCCAATAAGTTTTCAATAGACATGTGTTGTCAATTAAGCACTAAAGCAAATTAAACACAATTAGGGATGAAGTGAAATTAAATCAGTTAAACACTAATTGTACAATTAGTTAATTGCTATAGTTTGGGTAAATTGAATACATTTAAGGATGAACTGAAACTAAATCAACTAAACACTAATTGTACAATTAGCTAATTGTTTCAGTGTAAAGTAAATTGAACACAATTAAAAATGAACTGAAATTAAATCAATTAAACACTAATTGTACAATTAGCTAATTGCTTCAGTGTAACATAAATAAAACGCAATAAAGGTTGAACTGAAATTAAATCAATTAAACACTAATTGTACAATTAGATAATTGCTTCAGTGTAAAGTAAATTGAACACAATTAGGGACGGAGTGAAATTAAATCAGCTAAAGACTAATTGTACAATTAGCTAATTGCTTCAGTGTAAAGTAAATTGAACACAATTAAGAGTGAACTGAAATTAAATCAACTAAACACTAATTGCACAATTAGTTAATTGCTTCAGTGTAAGGTAAACTGAACACAATTAAAAATGAACTGAAATTAAATCATTTAAACACTAATTGTACAATTAGTTAATTGCTTCAGTGTAAGGTAAATTGAACACAATTAATTGAAATCTACTAAATGTAAATTGCATTAAATTAAGCCTTAACTAGAGCAATTAGACCAATTTCAACCAAATTTATGTGACATGAACTAAATACTAGATTTAAGTATTAAATTATACTCAAATAAAAGAGATTTTCCGCTATATTAAACAAGTCGTCGTTGAGTCCACCGAAATCGTATAAATTCACTAAAGGAAAACTGACTAAATACCTAAAACCTGATTTCTTGACTTAAAAGGTGCCCATTTTTTATTTGTTAATATAGGTTTGGTTAAAGGTCGACTATAACAGATAATAATCTAACTTGGACGGTCTGTAATGGTACCTGCAACTGCTATAAAATTGATCAAAGAGACCCTCATAAATCGACAAAGCGCTTAGAGCCGATCACAAATGAATGGAGCAAAAACCAATGTTAGTTTTGGCTATGTCTGCTTTTTCGTCGAAGATATGACGGCCGAGATGTTTCAAACTCAGCCTTGCAAAAGCTGGTCACTGGAGCAGAAAGTGCATGGATGTTTCCAGCATCCATTTCTATGTTTCTTCCATACAACTCTGATAGTTTCCGTCTGACTAAATTTTTAAGCTTACAGCATGAATGTCTTTTGAACAGTGTACAGTAAGAACACTTACGAGTCCGGCGAAATGAACTTTACTAAAGACAAGTAGTTCAGTAAACCCTCTACGTTCTCCTCTAAGCCAAAAAGATCTGGCAATTGCGCAGAGACTGGTCCTTGACCCACGCCGTATAAGCGAACGCGAGTTTCATAGTAGCCATTCCGATGTGAGCAGTGTAATGGTGCCACCTCTTCCTTAGCTCATCGGCTATGCAGTTTTCAGTGATTCCGTGATGCTCAGGCATCAAATATTAATATTTCATAGTTCAGGTTAAATTTGAAGGGTTGGCAGGTAGAGTTAACCACTGCAATATGTATATCACACATTTTCGATTGTAAGCAAAATAAAATTTAAAAAACATTGAAAAATATACTTTTAAAGGGTTTAAAACTTCATTAAGACAGGGTGGAATCTGATTTTAGATTAATTCGACGTAATATGAGTTACGACTTCTTACTTGACGAAAGGCGTATGTTCTTTCATTTCGGGGTTTCCAATAGGAACGATCAGATATATATTAATATATCTATAAATTATCGGTTATCATCAGTAATAACTAGTAAAGCACTTCTACCTGTTTAACTGGTAGCCATGCAGTTCGAAAGTCCTCCGAATTGCAGCTTAAGAAATCCAAACCATTTATGAGATCACTAACAGAGCCACAAAGCCAAATTCACTTGTCCCATTATGCGCTATGGACGAAAGAGCCGCACACTAAGTAATTGACGATAAAAAGCTGCGACACATAAAATAAGGCAAAAACTTGTTAACTCGCAGAGCAGAAAACAGCCGAACGAAGCGAGCATATGCGGCAGATTGCGGGCGTAATTACTTAAGCTGGAGCTGCTTGCGTGACAACATGGCAAATTAGACAATAGCTGATGCGACGCCAACTGCTAGTACGCTAGAACATGTCCAGCAAATACAGACGACAACCCAAAGACGAACCGCGCCAATTCATTTGCGGTCGAAGCATTGAGTGTTGAATACTAACAAAGGACATTAAAGCAAACCACAACTATGAAATGGCTTAAATGGCTAATAAAACCGAAAAGAAGAAGAGCGAAAAAGAAGAAATTGCAAATAATCCAGAAAAAAGTAGAAATACAAATTCGCAAAGACAAAGTGAATGGGGTTAACTTGTGGTATGCAGAGCTTGAGTGGTTATATTGAATCAAGCGAGGGCAAAGCGAGAACGCACAGGGACGACAACAAAGAGTATAAATTTAAGAGCATTAGCACAGCTACCACAACAGCAGTCATAGTAATTAATACCCGAGTATAAGCCATAAATGAGAAAAGCAACACAAGACAAATTGCGGCGGGGCCAATGAAAGTAATACTTTCCAAAAAAGGGGCGACCGACAAGCCAAGTCAGAAGAGACATACATATGTATATACTATACAATGGCGTTCACAATATTAACCAGCAAAGCAGCAGTGTTGCTTGGGAGCGACACACACCAAGAGACGAGGCCATCACCAACAAGCTTAGGAAGGACAACGAGACGACATGCAGAAGTGTGGAGTGTCGGCTTTTAGACGCAACAACATAGTTGCCACTGCGTGTGGACTTGTGGTAGCGGTAGGAGCAGCTGCTGATTGTCTGCTTCAACAGGCGAGTGTGCAGACAGACGAACAAATGAACGAACGCACGACGTGACTGACAATCATAAATTGCCAGTAAAGTTTATTGTCCTCTCATGTTTTGGGGCACAGTCAAGGCAACTTAGCAGGGAGAGCGACAATGAGCTCGAGTGTGGCAAAAACCATACATACAAGGACGACGTAGCGCTGGCGTTCGTTGGAGGGCAGACATGTCACGTTGAAGGGCGGACCTTTGAAGTTTACTTTTATTGGAGTTTGTGTGTGTGTGTGTGTGCTGTCGTGACAGCCTTGCAGTTGTGCGCTTGAAACCTCGTAGGAATTAACTTCATGGTTAATTGAATGTGGCCATCAGAAGTGAGAGCAAGAAATTAGTTGTTTAGAGTAAAAATAAAGGCCGAAACCTATATTTTTTTTTTTGAAAGAGTTTAATATTAATATTTTGAATAGGGTTGCCAACTGTATTCTCGTTTATTTTCCATTTTTTTAACGAATAACTGTTTTGTAATTGAACCTAAAAAAAAATCAAGCATGATTTCTGAAATGACATATAAAAAAAACTATAGGGTTGCCAACTGATTTTTTGTTTACTTCTTTTTTTATTAAACCGCAGAAATATTTTCTAATTCAACGTATAATAAAAACAAGAATAATTTCTGAGAAGAAACATCAAAAATGTATAGGGTTGCCAACTGATTTTTTGTTTATTTATTTTTTATTAAACCGAAGAAATATTTTCTAGTTTAACGTAAAACAAAATCAAGAATGATTTCTAAAAAAAAAAAAACGTAAAAAGATCTATAGGGTTGCCAATTATATTTTTGTTTATTTTTAATTTTTAATAAACCGAAGAAATATTTTCGAAATCAACGTAAAACAAAATCAAGAGTGATTTTGAAATGCAACACTAAAAAATCTATAGGGCTGCCAACTGTATTTTATTATAATTTTTTTTAATTTTCAAATTTTATTAAAATTTTCAAATTGAGCACAAAATAATATTTTTTTTTAATGAAACGTGAACAAAATTAAGTAGGGTTGCCATCATGATATTAAATAATTTCTTAATTTTATAATTTCTATATTTCAAATTGAACATAAAACAAGCTTAAGAACGTTTTCAGAAATGAAACATAAATAAAAATGTATAGGGTTGCCAACCAAACTTTTTTTTCATTTAAAAATAGGTCTAAAGAAGAGTAATAACAATTGTAATAATCATTCCATGTCTTAAAAAAATTGGGCTATTATTAAAAAAAATTAATAATTTTACAAGACTGCCACATAGTTACATGATAAGTCATCATAGAATATTTAAAGTTCAAATTAACTTGAACTAACTTGAATTTTTTGAACTTAAACGAGTTTTTTTTTTAGATTTAATCATCATTGCAAGAGTTATTGTAATCGGAGAAAAGCCAAGCCCACTCCCCACATAACGGTTAAGTAGAAAACTACTAACAGTGCGATGAGTCTCGAAATATCAATATGTATGGGTTTAATAGTTTCATAATCGGACAATGGTCGAGACTCAGTCCACTTTTAGTTAAAATACAATATTTCATGAACTACTCGACCATTTTCAACAAAATTTGGTACATAACGTTATCCTAACATTTTTATGTTATATTGTAAAAAATAGCAAAATCGGTCTACAATTACGCCTACTTCCCACATATCACAATTTAAAATTCCATACATATGTGAATGACGTTATCGAAATCAAGGTTGGAGAAATATTGCTTTTTAGATTTCATCTCATGTCTAAAAAAGTGCCGAAATCGAACCATAACTTTCGAGTTATAGATACCGAAAAACCAAATATGTGGAGTCCAGTGCTTTTTTACCGAAAATATCGGTCAATCTGTGACGTATATTATTGAATTTCAGAGAGATTCTTTTCCGGATAATATTGAGACCTTGTTTCAAAATGGGCAAAATCGGGTCTTTAGTTCACATTTGCTTAATATACAAATTTTCGAACTAACGGTTGACTTTATAGCGTATATACCAGTCAATATGTGAGTTACCCTAACAAAACTCAAAGAACGTCTCGGTCAAATAAAATTGCGCTCTTGTCACTAAAGTGGATGACAAATTCACTTCAACTTTTTACACGTGTGGTTTACAATAAGCCTACATTGCGACAAAAAAGTACCCAAAAATTGTAAACAAAACGGAAAATTATTCATCAATATTTTTTTGTCGCCCTCAATGTAATCCCCAGCAGATGTAATATACTTATGTCGACGATTTTTTCAGTCCTCGAAACACTTTTCTATCCTATGGTCTTCAACTCCTTCTGCGAATTATATTTTATATCCTCGATCGACTGAAAACGGATTCCACGAAGCATCAATTTCAGTTTGAGGCACAAGAAAAAAACACACGGAGCCAAATATGGTAAATAAGGTGGTTGATCTATAGTATTATTTGCGTTTTTGGCTTTAAATTCGATCCCAAACGTACTTTTTTTTTAAAACAATTCAGCTTTATCGGGACGAGTCGAGCAAGCACGCGCTTTATACACAAAATATCCACCAAAATCATTTGAACGGACTTGCGAGAGTTATAGAGCTCTCTTCATCAGTTGAAAAGGTCGAAGGGCGTCTAGAACTAGGCATGTCTTCATTGATCTCTGGGCCCTCTTTGAAGGTTTTGTACCGCTCGTAGGCTTGTGGTTTAAATAAAACTGCTGTAAATAAACTGGTTGACAGATCGCCCCTATACTTGACACAGTAAGGCCTACCAACTTAGCAAAATACATTTTGTAGAAATATCATTTACCCGGGGAATTTAATTACAATTTCCGGCTGCTTTTTTGTCACAATATCTATTATTTTTTTACAGAAATTACTTTAAAAACATTTTATAGATACATGAAAATTTCAGTTCAAACAAATATCGAAAAAATAAACTTTTTCACACACACATATATAAGTAATTATTATACTTTTATTAATAAGAGAATGCAAAGCTGTCAATAACAAAATTCCCACAGGAGTTGCCATAAAAAACAAAAGGAAATCTTTTGCTAAAAACGCACGCTATTTTGCCAACAATTTCAAATTTGTAAACAAAAATTATCGTGGAAATTCCCACTGGGTTTGACAGTTATCCATACAATTTAATTTTGTTTTAATTTTTTGGGTGAGCGGGTGTAGTCGTAGCATAAATAAGCTTTTATTGCGACCAGACAAGGTGAATATGCGTTCAATTATGGCGCACGAAATTTGTAGCAAACAGCAAATGGATTTTCCGGAAATTTGTGGACACCGTAACAGTTAACTTCGTTACGTTTTGTTAAGTAAAATTTATTGGCAATTTTTTGAGCAAACACCGGCTTGTGCTGGGCTTTTTCTTACAGAAAGATGTGGGGTACACATAGATGAGAGTATATATACATATTATATGGAGCCTGCCGGTTTCATTTTTATTTCCAAATCACAGTGCTCTTAGTCTAAAACCGGCGCATAAACGAGCGTCGTGTCTGTCTGCACAATTTTCACTTTGTGTACCCGCTTTTATGGTGCATAGTTCGTACTGGAGGCAGACATACATATGTTGAAACGCAGACGAAAAATTTAACTTTCGTTATGTGTATTGGTAGTTTCATTTGTATTTGTTTTTTGCTTTTATACTTCTCGGTAGCCGGTTTTCATGCGAAAAATACGAAACAAAGGAAGTTCAACAGACGTCTGAAGTGTTGTGGGAATTGTGTTGCAAGCAGTTCACTAACACCGTCACTAAATCTGTATGGCATAGCGAGAGGACTCTTTTCGACAGTGCCAAAAAAGGAACAGAAATGTAGACAGTAGCAACAATAACAAACACAACAACAAAAATAACAGCAACAACAACAAAGCCAACGTGAAATCAGCCGCAGCACCACAACACAACAAAGATTCTGCAGCCATTCGCAGTCGGCAGCGGCAAGTCGCCGGCGATTAGCAGCAACAACAACAAGAGCAACAGCAGATTTTTTTTTACACTTTTAAAGCCACATTCTTAATGTGCTTGATTTCAGTGTCTCGCGCACACACATGTTTGCATATGTACAACATATACCATATACATTTTTATATATGTATGTGTGGTAAGCATGAATGTGTGTGTCTCTGAAAAGGGTTATCGATCGCACATATCGGCTGAGCAAGTAGCAATAACCTTAAGATGCGTTTGCTCGCCTTGTCTTGACAACTTTCAGTCTGTAGCTTGCGCTCAGCGGTTGTTGTTATTGTTCTTTGCAGTTCAAGGACCCCGCAAATGTGCAGCGCCAGCGGATGTCTTAGCCTGACGCGTCAGTTTAAAGCGTCGAAAAAATGTTGAGTAATAAAAAAAATTCACAAATCTGCTTTTGAGGGGGGATGCTTTGGCAAATTGCTTAGTTGAACTTAGCTTAGACTTGTGTCTGTATTCTAACAAGACATAAAAGAAAATCAGTTTTGCATCGAATTGTCACTGTCTACGATAAATGGATTTATTCTAAGAAACCTAAACGGAGAAAATCATGGGTAAAACCGACAACGACGACTCTAAACAGCTCGATTCGATGAGAAGGCAATGCACTGTGTATGATGGGATCAGAAAGTTGTAGTATCAAGAGCTTTTAAAACCAAAGAAACTGTTAATACTAATCGCTACAGACAACACCTGATGATGAACCAGAATGAGCTAAAAGCCACGGCAAAGTAATTTTGTTACACGGCAATGCAGCTGCGCACAAAGCAAAATCGGTTCAGGATGCAATCAAAGTACATGGCTGAAACCTGCTATCCCAGACGCCCTATTAACCAGACCTAGCACTTCCGTTTATCATTTGTTTTCACCGTTGGTATACGCATTTGCTGAGCAGCACTTCAATTCCTACGCAGAAGTGAAAAACTATGGAAATTTTTTTGCTTCAAAAGACGAACATTCAACTGGCATAATATCTACAAATTGCCTTAAAGATAGTCAGAGTATGTAATGAGCTATGTATTGCCCATAGCTCATGAATAATTATTTTATTTACTTTCCCATTCAAAATTTGTATTCCTTTTTCAGAAACAAAAAGGTTCATTTCATACCGGTACAACAGGTATATTTCATAAATGCCAAGCACTCACACAATTTACTGAATTTCAAAGCACAACTGAATTCTGAAACACCTGAACACCATGCTATCTTCAGTAATTTAGTTTCTTCTCTTACACTCAGAGAAGATATTGCTCATAGCTCTCC